>NC_060269.1:61201301-61326200 GCF_021613505.1 Equus quagga
GGCCTTTGAAACTTCCCCCAGCCCCGGTCCTCTCCGAGATCTCCGGCAATCCCTAGTCCCACGGGGCGGGCAACGGCAGCTGGGAGACCTCCGTACCCTCAGCGACTCTCTCTGGGACCCTCCGGGCGCCGCAAACACCCGGCGGGGACTCCCCGCCAATGGCGGGGAGAGACTCTCCCCGCGGGCTCAGGTGTGCAACTCCAAAGTTTCCCTCTGCGTTTAGGAGTAATTGCGGGGGGTTTAGGTAGGGTTCTGGTCACCTGTTTCCACTGTCGCTCCTCTGTTGTGTGCTCGCTGCTGCCGTAGATGTGTGTAGATCCTCTGGGGGCGTCCGTTGGAAGAAAGCTGCTTGTGGGTACTAGGCTGCTCGTCGGGGTCGGAGAGTTTTCACCTATTTCCACATCCTCCCGGAGGAAAGTCCGTCCGCCTTCCGATGTATAGTCGCGTGGGTCTCTCAGACGTCCTGAGATGCTGTCTGGATATCCTTTGTCAAGCGATAAGTGTCCAAATAATTGTAGACTCGAAGGGGGAGAGACAAAGAGGACTACTCACGGCGCCATCTTGGATCTTCTTCTTTGTGTTCATTTTTAAGAAAAAGCAAAATTTAGTGCCCCTCCTTGGTCAGAATGGTCACTTGCCCATTCCTAAGCAGTCACTAACGAGATAGGGAGTACCATTATTAGCTCAGTTGTTCTAGATCAGTGATTCTCAAACTGGTGTGCACCAGAATGACCTGGAGAACTTGTTCAAACACAGATTGCTGGGCCCCACCCCCCGAGTTTCTGGTTTAGTAAGTTTGATCGGGGACTGACAGTTTGCTTTTCTCACAGGTTCCTGGTTCATCCTGATGCTGCTGGTCCAGGAAATGGAGATGGGCCCGGTGTCCCTTAAGTGCATGGCCAACTGGTATCCAAACAAAATCAGGGTTTTGTTAGCAAGAAGTGAGGGGGGCAGTGTGAGGTAGGCATCTGTCCCTTTATGTCACAGTCTAGATCAGTAATACTCCTAGGTGTTGTAACACACGGAAGTGTGGTTATTACTGTGGCTTGTTCAGAACTAAATTTTGAGAATGGTTTACTTGAATCATATCAAGTAGATCAAGTAGATTGAAGATAGTGTTACTCTCTGACATGGTTTCATGAGGGGGAGAGAAAAGGGTGGCTATTCAGTGACAATACAGAGAATTCAGTATACTTTTGAGTAGTATATGGCACATATTAATAGCTGATGTGTATTAACTCATTTAAACATCTGTCAGATAGGTACTGGTAATAGCCACATTTCACAAAGGAGGAAACTGAGGCCCAGGGAGGTTAAATAATTTGCCCAGTGTGATATAGGTAGTAAATGGTAGATCTGGGTTTCAAAACTGTGCAGTGTGACCTCACAACCCATACTTTAACCACATATTCTACTGAATTCTGTCACTTGGGTCCTCTGTTGCAGGAAGGGTAAGGCCGAGAGGTTTCTTTTGTAGTTTTGGCTTGTGCCAGTATGGTGGGATTAGCATTCTGGTAATTATTCCCTCCCTCCTTCCCTTCTTCCCTGTTGATCTCTACCTGTTTTTGTGTTATTGGTACATTTGAACATAGTGTAGAACTTAAAACATGATGGTAGCAGTGTCTGCCAGCTTTTTGCCATCTATGCGTTTTATAAACCTACCTGCCTTGCATGTAGTAGGGGAAAGAAAATTCTATAGATAGGATTGAGTGCAGAGACCTACGGTTAAACACTTAATTTTTGTTGTTGTTGTTGAATATTATGATGTGGAGGCTAATTATCTTCGTAAGAGGGATTGTGTTGGTCAGTCTTTATGGCGAGTAACAAACTAAGCACAAAGGTTTTTAGTTACTCCAGAATTGTTGAGAAAGCTAAAGAATCTCTGGGCCAAGCTTCTAGGCCTGACTCCCAAAAGCAGACTGAAAAACTGAGTTGCCTCATTTTGTGACGTGCCCTGCTTAGCGGTGTAAGCTGTAGCCATACGGAACAACCGGCCATGTTCTCTCTCGTGTAGATCCTTGCTGCTCCCTTTGCCTGGTGTAGTCAGTCCTCCTCTTTCTTGGCTAGTGCTTCTCATCCTTTGGGTTTCATTCTAAATTTTACTGAAAATTTTTTTACTGATCCTGCCATCTTAATTTCCCTCAGAAGTCAGATGCTCCTGCTCTCTGCACCCTGTATTCCCCTGTCATTGTTCCTAACCATTTATTACTGCTCGTTGGTCTAGCTTTCCCCCCTCCTCACTGCATCCCAGTGCCTAGCACAGTATGATACTTGAATGTAAGGAGTTGAGTGGTTCAGATTTAAAGTCACTAATTACGCATTTGAAGCTTCATTATGAAAAAATAGATGCCAATCACCAACTTCCAAGTTGTAATTTATAATTTTCGTAATTATAATTAGCTTGACAGATTTTTGCTTTGGTTTGAGTATAACACCCTTTAGAGCATGTCTAATGTAACTTAATGGAGATTGGACAACTGATCTGTTTGCTAATAATTCTTTGGAGTTTGGAAACGAGGAATCGGAGAAGTTTGTAATTAGATGATAACGACTTTAAAAAATAAACTTTTATGGGCCAGCCCCAGTGGCCTAGTGGCTAAAGTTTGACGTGTTCTGCTGCAGTGGCCCAGGTTTGGTTCCCAAGCGTGGAACCACACCACTTGTGTGTTAGTGGCCATGCTGTGGCAGCAGCTCACGTTAAAAAAAAAAAGAGGAAGATTGGCAATAGATATTAGTTCAGGGCGACTCTTCCTCAGCAAATAAATAAATAAGCTGTTTATTTTTGAATAATTTTTATCTGTAAAGACAGCACAGAGAGTTTTCGTGTACTCCTCACCTGGTTTCCCCCATTGTTAACATCGCACATTATCGTGGTACATTTGTCCAAACTAACCTTGGTACATTGCTATTAACCAAACTCCAGACTGTATTTGGATTTCACCAGTTGTTCCTTTTGTGTCTTCTTTCTGTTCCAGGATCCAATTCAGGGTACCAAGTTGCATTTTGTTGTCACATTGCTGTAGTCTCCTCTGAGCTGTGATAGTTTCTGTCTTTCCTTGTATTTCATGACCCTGACAGTTTTGGGGAGGACTGGTCAGGCATCTTGTAGAATGTCCCTCAATTTGGGTTGGTCTTATGTTTTTGTCATAGTTCGACTGAGGTTATGGATTTTTAGAAAGAATACTACAGGGCTGAAGTGCCCTTCTTGTCACATCATATCAAGGGGTGCATGATACCTACACAACACCAGGGATGAGGTTAACTTTCATCACTTGATTAAGGTGATGTTTGCCAGGTTTCTCTACTGTAGAGTTACTGTTTTTCTCTTTTCCCACTCTATTCTTTGGAAGCAGCTCACTAAGTAGCCCACTCTCAAGGACTGTGTGTGTGCACGTGCGTCTGTGTGTGTGGGGAGGTTAAGCTCCACCTCCTGGAGAGGGCAGTATCTACATTCTGTAAGCAAGAATTCTGTAAGCAAGATTTGTTTCTTCTCTCCCCCAAAATAAATATTTAGATTTATCACTGTGCAGTCACTTTATAAGTATCTTGATGACAATTTAATAGACATTTAATGAGTGTCTACTATGTGAGAGATACAGTGCTACTTTGGGGAGTGATAATTTTAACTTTGGGGTCTCATACCTCTTTGGGAAACTAGTAATGCTATAGACTTTTCTCTACAAAAACATAAGATGTGCAAAACTTTGCATGCAATTTTATGGGTTTCACAGATCTTTGAAACTCTTATGACTTCAGTGAAGACAATCTCTGCCCTCCAGTAGCGCAGTCCAGCTGAAGAGATAGGCAAGTAAGAAAATAGAATATGATGTGTTGCATGCTGTTAAGGAAATACAGGTAAAGTGTTACGGAAACACAGCTGAGGGAGTAGTTTTACTTTGGGTGATAGCCTAGGGAGGGCTACAGAGAGGAGATGCCATTGAGTTTGGCCGTGAAAAATGAGAAGGAGTTAAATCAACAAAAGATTGGAAAAACATTCTTCTTCTTTTTTTTTTTGAGGAAGATCAGCCCTAAGCTAACATCTGCCACCAATCCTCCTCGTTTTGCTGAGGAAGATTGGCCTTGAGCTAACATCCATGCCCATCTTCCTCTACTTTATATGTGGGATGCCTGCCACAGCATGGCTTGATGAGCAGTGCACAGGTCCGCACCTGGGATCCAAACCAGCGAACCCCAGGCTGCTGAAGCAGAGAACACGAACTTAACCACTACACCACCAGCTGGCCTCTGGAAAAACATTCAAAGCAGAGGGAACACAAGCAACGAAGACCTGTGCAAAAAATGCGTGGCGTCTTTGGGAATTGGTGAGGATTTGATCTTGCCAGGGTATAGATGAAGTGGAAGGTGGGTTGGATATAAAGTTGGAGAGCTAGGAGAAGGTATAGAGTGGAAAGAGACTTGAATAAGTTTCTCACTTCATACGTTTTGGAATGTTTAAATGACTGTGTAATGGTTTTCTACACAGATTATTGTCATCTTTAGTTTTATGACTCAGTAATTTACTGCTTTACTTGCATCATGCGTGTGTGAGTTAAGAAGTGAGTAGGAGGTGAAGAAGTGCAGACCACTTTCTCAAGAAGTTTTGATAGGAAGCAGCTTTGGGGAGAGAGAGAGCTAGAAGAGATTGTGAGGTCCGGAGAAGTTTTGATTTAAGTTGGGAGAGACTTGAGTGTGTTGAAATGAAAGGAAAGAACCGGTAGAGAAGAAAAGTGAGTAATTGAAATAAGGCTCCTGAAAATGTAGAAGGATGATCTAACACAGAATGGGAACGTTTGCATCAGGGAAGAGTGAAGAAGTAATCTAATTTGTGCTTAATTGCTTGTGTATATTGTGTTTAGAGCGATCAGACTTATGTAAGACTTACCGTTGGCTTGTAGGTAAGTTCAGGCTGTGGCCTGGCCATCTGTCTTGCTGTTACTGTATTCAATGTGCTTATTTAATTCCTTATATTAATATATTTAGGGTCTTTGCTAGTTCTGTTGATAGGAAAAAGTATCAGAGAATCCATACCCTTGATGAATTTAGTTGAGGTAATGAAGAATATAGGGCAGATATATAAAAGGTTAAAAAATAAGTGTAATGTGAGAAATTCTACAGTTCCTTCTCATGCTTTGGGCTGCAGGTTTCGGCCAGAGCAGTCTCTGTCTTCATGGTTTTTTTGGGGGGTCCTGGGGAAAATGAAGGTAGGGTATGTGGTAGTTTATCTTGTTCTGGATAGTTTCTCACTTAGAAGTGAATTCAGCTGGTTCTACACTTAGTAAATCCTCACTGAGCGTTTTTATTCCCCTCTTAGATAATTTTAACTATAAGCTATGAAAAGGACTAATTTTTATGATGACCTCTTTTCTTTTAACTTAGGCCACAATGTTAATCGCTAGTTTCTAATCTGATAGATACTATTTATAAAAGAATTGAACCTCTTATGAAGGAAATTATTCCTAAATAAAGCATTAAAATTTAGCGTATGTTTGAATGCAGAGTTGACTCTATGCTTAACAAAAGGAGGTTTCTGGTCATAATTATAATGCCCTTTGGGCATGGTATTAATTGACTTTGGAAATTAATTTAAAATGAAGCTTCATTAGGCAACCATTACTCTTGCATTTATATTCTTTCTGCTCTAAATCCTTAGTGAAAGTGTATGCTCTTTACTCAAAAACTGTATACCAAAGTTTTCTTGTTGAAAAACTGTCTAGTATTGTAATGATAAACAGCTTTCACTTTAAAGAAATGTTTTCCTGTTGTGATGGATTTTTGAAAAGAAATTTTAATAAAATTACATCATTTTATGAATAATTGACTTTGAAACCTTTAAAGTCAGTATAGTTTATGCCTCTGGTCACATCCATTTAGCAAATATGTGCAAAGCACTGTGGGTTTGTACACTGAATGAGTGACTGAGAGTCAGCAGTGACTAAGAAAGACAAGGTGCCTGCTCTCACGCCACCAGCGTAGTGGAGAGGAACTGAACAAGGTGGTCAGTGCTGCGAAAGGAACGTGTCTGATGTGAGCGTCTGTGGGGAGTGCGCCGTGTTTTATGGGAAGGCATCAGCAAAGACCTCTTTAGTAATATGAAATCTGCAACCCGAGGGATGAGCAGAATCTGGGAGAAGGATATATGAGGCAGAGGGAACAGCTGTGAGAGAGTGTGCCCGGGGAGTGTGGGGGTCCCGTGGAAGCAGACCTTGGAGGCTGAAGTGTACATATGAGGGGGAGAGCGGGACATGGTGACTAGGGTCACAGGGTCAGGGTCTTGTAAGCATTTTGACTTTATCCTAAAGGCTCCAGAAAACCATTGATGGGAGAAGATGAGATTTACATTTTGGGTGAGATCACTCTGCAATGGAGTTGGGGGGGGGTGGAGTGGAAAATAGATTGTTGGGAGGTTTGAGCAAATGTGGGGAGGCCAGTTAGCCTTCTGTAGTAGTCTCTGCAAGGGATGACAATGCGTGCATTGTGAGAACTTGATGTTAAACTCTATGTTCTGAGAGACCGCTGAAATAGGTGAAAACTGCGTACGTGAATAAAACAGCTTATGTCTCTTTCAAGAGGTGTAAAGCTTTATGTGCATATAGTTCTTGAATTTCATCTAAGGATCTTGAATTCTATTAAGGATGTATCCTAAAGATAATATACAACTATCATGAAATCTTTATTAATTTATTTCTCGGGGGGATCTCTTGTTTATTTTATAAAATGAAACTTTTTAATATTCAACTTAAGAAGTCTTCGGTCATAATGATTTTAAAACAGATTTTTCTTTTCGGTTTTAAACATATCCAATTACCACTCTGGAATACTTGACCCTTAATTAACTAGTAAGGCAGGGAATTCAGTCTGCTCCAATGTGAAATAGTGCCGTTTAAAAGTTGGAAGCCTGAAGCAAGACAATAAGACTGTGGTGACCATAGCCAAGCCAAGCACACTGTTTTTGAGTAATAAAATAAGCTTGTAAAATGAGCACAATTCCAGGAGTATGTCATATCAAGACGGGGAAGCAGGTGCCAGTGGTTGGGGGCCTCAGGATGAAGCCATGGGCCTGGCCAGAAGATTTTTATTTGTTTTCATCTCTAATGCAGCTCAGATAAATATGAAGCTGTGCCGGTAGAAAATCTTTTGTATTCCCTATTTGTCTTTTCCTTCCAGGAGGAGTAAAAACTTTATATAGCAGATTTATGAGAATATGATGAGAAAATTTTAGAATTCAATTTTGAGTCCCTAAAGGAGTGTAGACTACCTTACTGAGAAGATTTGAGGAGAAGGATAGAAGCAGTCAGTGGAAAGAGTAGAGGATGGAGGGAAGGGTACTTTTGTTTTCTCTTAAAGAATGGGAGGGTAGACCATATTTATAGGCAGAGAAGGAACCAACAGAAAAGAACAGATTACATGTACTCTAGAAACCGTACAAAACACACTGGAAAATACCTTCCCGAAGTTAGCCAAACTGCAAGGTTTGAGGATGCAGTCCTCAAGATTGCCCTCACATCTGACAGCAACTGCAAGTTCAGGGGGTTTCCAAAATCACACTGAGGTTTGATAATTTGCTAGAAGGACTCATAGAACTCACTAAGAGCTGTTATCCTCACAGTTACAGTTTATTACAGGGAAAGGATACAGATCAAAATCAGCCAAAGGAAGAGACTCATAGGTCAGAGCCTAGGAGAATTCTAAATGTGTAGCTTCTCTTCTCTCCCATGGAGTTAGGACAGGTGATCCTCTTGGTATCAATGTGTGACAGTATGCCTGGAGTATTGCCAACCAGGGAACTCACCTGAGCTTTGGTGTCAAGAGTTTTTATTGGGGCTTCATTACTTAGGCATGGTTGATTGATTGATTAATTGATTGCCCATGGAGTTGAACTCAGTCTCCAGGTCTCCTGATACTGAGTGACCCAAAGCCTTCACCCTGAATTGGTCTTTCTGGCATGGTCAGCCCCTGCCCTAAGACTGTTGAGTATGACCAACCCTACCCTGAGATCCATTGTGATTGGCTCTTGCCCTAAACAAGGACACTTCTATCAGATGAGACATAGATTACCTCCCAGAAGCTGAGAGAAAGGCTGGACCTCTCTTTGGGCAAGACCAACTTTACTCCACACTTAGATTTTGAAAGGATTGCCTTGAGTTTTATGTTGAGATTGATCTTGAATAGGGGCAAGGGTGGAAGCACACCAGTTAGGAAGACTGTTTGCAGAAGTCTTGAGGGAATGTTGGCTTGACCCCAGGTAATAGTGGTGGGGTAATAAGAAATAGTTCTAGCCTGGAAATATTTTGAAGGAGGAACAGGATTTGTTGATGTATTGGATGTATGTATGAGAGAGAGAGAAGCCATCCAAGATACCTCTTGAGGCTTTTGGCTTGAGCAGCTGCAAGGATGGAGATGCCATTACTGAGATACTGGAAAGTCAGTTGTCCATCATAAGAATTAGGTGGCTCTTGCCATTACTGCCAATTAAGAAGAAATCATAAAAAGCAGTCCTGTACTGATAGTATATTACAAGTCATTAAAAGGAAATCATTCTGTGTGATCCAGATACTTGAAAAAAAAAATCTGTGGTACTTTATAACCCTCATATCAGGCCTCCAAATGAGCAAAAGACCAGCTTACGTGATGTTAATACTCTTATATTGATTCCTCTCTAATAATATTATCAAAGTGATCTAAACTGTATTTAGATATTATTACTTATTTCTGAATAGCAACAGTAGAGTTTCTGAACCCAAAGTTATTCAACCTGTTGAAGCTGATCACATCTTCAGAAGTTCTTGCTCTGTATGTTAGACATGCTACATGCATGACATGTCATATTTCTTCATTTCTAACAGAGGAAGTAGTTTCTTCATGCTCTCTCTTGACCTAGTAAGTTGATTTTTTGGGTCAGTTGAGAGCACTTATCTAAAAAATGGTTCGTATTGAACTCCTGTGTTCATTGTCTTCATGTAGCTTTCATCTGCTTTGATGGTGGGTATTTTTATATGTGGTCAGTTTCTTCATTGAGTTAAACTGTGAATGTCGGTAGTTATAATTCGCCAACTGCTGTAGAATAGAAATTTGGTAATTAAAAAAATTCTTTCGAACAGCAAAGTTTTGTTAGTGTTACTCTCTGTTGATGATCAGAATAATACCAAACCATTTGGTTATCCATCTCTATCAATACACAACTTGTCATCTGACAAATCTGTCAGCTAGAGTTTGTGCTATTCTCAAGCCCCAGTAACTCAGTAATATCTTTGTTGCGTTATGGAAAATAAAAAGTTTGCTTAAGACTGCTTAGGAAAACTTATTATCATTGGGAATTGTGACTAGATGAACTCAATTCTAATGACATTTAAATTTGTTTCTAACAGTTGAAAGGAATAACTAGAAAAGAAATATTCTGTTAAAAAGCAAGTTGAGGATCAAATTATCATTTCTTGGCTTTCTACTCTGGTTTAGTTCTCTGGGCTCCTAACTTAATTCTATTCTTTTGTTTTGGAAGGCAAACACCTTAGTGAAATAAAACATTGGTGTTACTGAAGTTAAAAAATTAAAGAGAAAATGGAAGTCTGTGGTGAGATATATACTTTATTAGGAAAAAGGTTCAACTAAAGTTCTTCAGGTGCAAGAAATCTCATCCTGGTAGTGATAAATCATTCCCTTTTTTTGGTGAGAACGATTGGCCCTGAGCTAACATCTGTTGCCAATCTTCCTCTTGTTGCATGAGAAAGATTGTCCTGAGCTAACATCTGTTGCCAATCTTCCTGTACTTTTTGTATGTGGGATGCCGCCACAGTGTAGCTTGACTAGTGGTGTGTAGGCCCATGCTTGGGATCTGAACCTGCGAACCCCAGGGCTGCTGAAGTGGAGTGTGTGAACTTAACTACTACGCCACTGGGTGGACTCTGACAAATCATTCTTAAGTGATGGCTTACATTGACTTTTCTTGTCTCCCTCCCTCCCTTTCTCCCTCTTTCCTTCCCACAATTTATTATATATCTAGATTCAAATCTTAAAAAAAAAAAGTAAATATAATATTAGCCTAGCACATTAAAAAAACGTGTTCAACTTTGAATCATGCAGATAAGACCAGCGATATATGCTCGGATATTTTAAGGAAGCAAAGCTAAGGGCCTTCTCCAGAATATTTCAGAGAGAACCGCCATAGACAGCAAGGGGCCATGCTGTTATTCAAGTTTTTCAGGGAGGACTCCCCCTACTGCAGTACCCCACAGCTCGTAGCACAAAAATTGTTTCCCAAATATCCAATGAGTATAACATTGGGGGAAGGAAAGAGGAACTAGAAAAAAATCCCTAAGAAATTAGGGAATGAGCTTTTTCAGAGCTACTCACAGAGACTCATATGTGAATCAAATTATTTTGCATTTCTCCTTTCCTTGGGAAAAATTCTAACATAATTTTAGATTAAGGAAGGAGAACATAAAAACTCCAACCAGTGAATACCATGGACAGTTTACATCTGTACTATGATTAAAGGAGGTAGACAGAAGAAAAGGGAAGATAAAAAATAAAGGATTCCAAGGTTGGAAGGAATTTTAATTGATCATTCTATTCAACTTCCTTTTTTCAGATTTCAGGTTGTACTTGTGTTAGTATTTAGTAGGATAAATATTTCTGGATCTCAGGATACAAACATAAAAAACACTCTAATTAGGTACTAATTTGTGTTTCCTTCAAGGAAGTGTTATCAGTTCTTTAATCTGATAGCCAAAACAGGTATATCAATTTGTAGTCCATGTGTCCTTTTTATGTTTTAGTTCAGTGAATTTTGATAAAGTGAATACTCCCATGTGGCCAGCATCTAGATCAAGAAACCAGAACCATGGAAATACCCTGTAGTTACTAAAACTACTCTTCCTCCCTGTCCCCTCCCGCTAAGGGTAACCGCTGATCTTGGCTTCTAACGCCATGGAGGAGTTTTACCCGTGTGTGAATGTTATATGGACAGTAACATACAGATACTTTGGTGTCTGACTTCTTTAGCTCGACATTGCTTTTGAGATTCCACCATGTTGTTGTGTATATTCGTAGACTATGATTTCTCATTGCTCTGTGGTGTTCCATTGTCCGAATATACGATTTACTTATCTGTTCTAATAATGATGGGCGTTTGTGTTGTTCTAGTTTTTGGTTATCAGGAATAATGCTGCTATCGTATCTGTCTTTTGATGAACATCTGTCACACTCTGTTGGGTATGTTTTTAAGAGTAAAATTGCCATGTTATAGTTTGTTTTAATATATTTTTCATCAACTCAAACACTTTTATGTTTGGTTTAGTTTTCTGTCATGTTATTCTTTACTATTTTTATTTGGCATTTTCTTTCTTTTTTTTCTTTCTGGATATTGTCTTATGATCAGTTTTAGTAGATGCTGACATTTTTATAAAGTAGTTGTGTCAGTTTACACTCCCACTAACAGTTTTCTTCACATCCTTGCTGGTACTGTTTGTTTCATTTTACCTATTCTTTTGAGCATATAAAACTTCATACCATTATTTGTGTACCTGTATGTTTGATTTCATATCTGGTAGTGTTTTTATTTCAGAGTTTCCTGGTCAGTCTTCTTTATTCCTCAAGGTGAACTTTAGGATCATTTTGCAGTTTACAAAATAAATATGTTGGGATTTTTATTTAGACTTTTATTTTATGAGTTATGTTAATGTGAATTGGCAACTTGCAATATTGAGTCTTCCAATTTAGAATAAGACATGACTTTCCAGTTAATTCACGGATTCTTTTATGTCCCTCAGTTGAGTTATGTAGTTTATATAGATTATTCAGATTTATTCGTAAGTGGATACCTCATTGTGTTATGCTTTAAAAAGTCTGAATATGGTATTTTCTTCTTTTTTATCTTCTAATTGGAATAAAAACCTTGATAAGGTATATTTTTCAAATGCTTTGCTATAGTCTTCCCATTGGATATTATTTTGAGTATTCAGTTTTCATAACTGAAATTAACATCTTTGTGTGTGTATTTGTGCATTTTATTATTATTATTCTCCTTTCTAAAAAGGAATTGGCCAATTTTATTTGTAGGAACAGTTTGAATAGCATTAGAACAACCTGTTCCTTGACTGTATAAAAGATCATAAATGAAATATCTGGACTTGATTTTTGGAATGTAGCTTCTTGCTTTCTCAGTTCCATACATGGTATTATCTATTGAGGTTTACTATTATTCCTTGAGTCAGTTTTTCTGACTATTCACTGGACCTTGTTCTCAGATTTATGAGCATTGAGTTAAGAAAATAGTTTTCTGTAATTCTTTTTACTTTCCTATTCGTTTTTTTTCTTTTTTCAGTTTTTGTGTTTATGGTTTCTCTCTTTAAATTTAGAGTAGACTGATTAGTGACTTACAGGTTGTTGTGAGTTTTATCAGATATAGCCTTTGTTCTCCTTTTTTGTGTGGATTTCAGTTTATATTGTTATTAATTCCTCTTCTCTGACTTCCTAGAGTCATGATATTCTTTTCCTGACTTCTTTATTTGTATGTTTATTAATTTATTTTCATTCTTTCTTAGTAACATAGATATTTAAAATATAAGCTTTTTCATGTTATAGATTGTCAGTTACCCATAGATTGTTGACATGGTTTTCATTTTAATTATAATTTTCTAGATAATCTATAATTGTGTCTTTGATTTCCCCTTTGGCCTAATATTCACTTAAGAGAAGAGTATTTTAAATTCTAATAGGTTAGTTAAGTTTTTGTCGTCGTCGTAAATCTCCAGTTTCATTGTGTCATGATTAGAATGTTTGAATGATTTCTTCATTTTATAATTTGATAAGATGTTCTTTACTGCTCTACTGTGTGTTCGCTTTTTGTGTAGAATTGTGAATCCTTGAATAGAAGCATGATTCTCTTTTCCTGATGTAGAGTTAGATGTGTGAGTGTGTACTTGGGTGTCCCAACTTAATGTTTTTCTGTGTTCTTAGTTTTTTACTTACTTGATCTGTCAAGGCCTGAAAGAAGTTTATTAAAACCTCTATTGACTGATAATTTTGTGTCAGTTTCTTCTTTGTAGTTTTAAATGTGTGGTGTGTGCATATTTAATTTTTTAAGTTTTGTTGAAATATAGTTGACTTACAGAAAATCACACACCTTTGAAGTACAGTCATGAGTTAGTTAACAACAGGGATACGTTCTGAGAAATGCAGCCCTAGGTGATTTCATCTTGCGAACATCACAGAGTGTACTTACACAAACCTAGATGGTATAGCCTACCACACACCTGGGCTATATGGGATAGCCTGTTGCTTCTGGGCTACAAACTTGCACAGCATGTTACTGTACTGAATACTGTAGGCAGTTGTAACACAATGGTGTTTGTGTATCTAAACATATCTAAACATAGAGAGGGTACAGTAAAAATACAGTATGAAGATAAAAATTGGTACAGCTGCATAGGCACTTACCACCACTGGAGCTTGCAGGGCTGGATGTTGCTCTGAGTGAGTCAGTGGTGAGTGAATGTGAAGTCCTAGAACGTTACTGTGCACTACTATAGGCTTTAGAAACCCTACGCTTAGGCTACCCTAAATTTATAAAAAAATGTTTTTCTTTCTACAATAATAAATTAACTTTAGCTTACCATAATGTTTTTACTTTATAAACTTTTAAATTTTAACTTTTTGACTTTTTTGTAATAACCCTTAGCTTAAAATACACATTGTACAGCTGTACAAATATATTTTCTTTCCTCATAAGCTTTTTTCTCTTCTTAAATTTTTTTATTTTTTTAATTTTTGAACTTTTTTGTTAAAAACTAAGACAAACACCCACATTAGCCTAGACCTACAGAGGATCGGGATCATCACTATCACTGTCTTCCACCTCCCTGTCAGTTCCTCCTGAGGGACCTGCCGCTCTTCGTGAGGAGGTGTGACTGTTTTCAGAAATATGTCCATGGTGGTTTTCTTGGTTTGTTTCTTGTTTTTCATCATAGATTTTCTTGTAAGCAGATAAGGCACTGTGAACATTCCTCTTTATTAATGAAAACCTTTCAGCGTTGAGGTCCATGTTTTCATACTGTTTAAGGAGCTTGTTGAGGTCTAAAAAAGCTTCTGCTCAACCCTTCACTGTGAATCTTCTTAGGGGGTTCTTCTTCTTTGTCTTCTCCCGCAGTTTCCTTTTCTCTTCCCTCTTCTTTGGCTATGCATTTCTGTTCCAGTTCCAACAACAACTCATTAAGTAGTTCCTTAGGAACCATTTCTAAGAGCTCTTCAGTGTCGTCCTCATCCACACCCAGGTTAAAGTTATTTGCATCTCAGCCACAGCCTTGTTGATTGTTGCAGCCTCCTCATCCTTGGCAAATCCTTTGACGTCATGGACGAACCTCTTGAATGTCTTCTTCCAGGTGCCACTCATACACTCCTTGGTGGCACCACCCCAAGCCCAAGCAAAGTTCTTGATTCAGTTATAGAATTGTCATCCTTCCAGAATTGCTTCAGTGTCTTCTTAGTGTCTTCCTCAGTTGCAGCAATAGTGTGTGCAAAGGTCTTCCTCAGGTAGTAGGCCTTAAAAACTACTGTAACTCTTGGATCCATTGGTTGGATCAAAGAGGTGATGCTTAAAGGGAGAAAAGCTGCTTTCATATTGGGATGAAGATCATCAATAAAAAGAGGACGTCCAGGAGTGTTATCAACAGTAAGCAAAATCTTGAAAGTTATGTTATTCTCCAAACAGTACTTCTCCATTTCGCTGGCACAGCAATTCAAGAGGGCATCTTGGAAGAGAAGCTGGGTCATCCATGACTTCTTATTGCTCCTGTAGTACACTGGCACTGTGTGCTTATTGATGTGCTTGAAGGCCCTGGGGTCCTCATTGTGTTGGATCACAAAGGGTTTTAATTTGTAGCCTGCGACATGCCTGTAAGAAAGACTGTTACCTTGTCCTTAAAAGCCTTGTAACCTGGCATCGATGTAGCCTCCTGGTGGATGAGAGTCCTTTCAGGCATCCATTTCCAGAATAGGAGGGTTTCTTCCATATTGAATATACTCTGGCAGGTAATTTCCCTCCACAATCAGCTTATCTAGAGTTTCCAAAGATTCTTCAGCTGCCTTCACATCAGCACATGCAGACTCACCACTCACTTTCACATTATGTAATGAGTAATGATTCTTGAATTGTTTAAACCACCCAGAGCCAGCAGTAAATTCAACGTCACAGTCAGGTCCAGCCTTTTCTTTGAGCATCTCAAATGAACTTTTTGCTTTGGTGGTGATCATCCTGGTGGTGAGAGGGACACGCTTCTGTGTCTGGTCTTCAATCCAGGTCATTAGAAGTTTCTCCAGGTCTGATATAGGCCCTTCTTGAATTTTTGTTAGTCTCGTTGCCTTCAGTGAAGCAGGTCCTTTAACAGCTTCTGTCACTTTGTTCTTGTTCTCAAGATTGTAGCTATGGTGGAATGGGACACGCCTGATAGAAAGCAATGACCATCACTAATTTTCCACTTTCATAGTCCTTAGTCACTTTTGATTTTGTTTCCAGGTCAGTGACTTGATTAGCTTCTTACTGGCAACATTAGCAGTGGATTTTGTACACTTAGGGGCCATATGAATAAACACGAGCTTGAATTAAGCACAAGAGAAAATGATGCAATTAAGAGACATAGTAAACATGAGATAGATGTATGAGGCTGCTGCCAGTGTAACACAGCATACTGGTTTACAGTAGACTTTCTTTTTCTAAGTAGAAAGAGTACTCTAAAATAACAATAAAAGTATGGCATCATAAATACATAACCCAGTAACATAGCTGTTTATCATCATTATCAAATATTATGTACTGTACATAATTGTATGTGCTGTACTTTTATATGACTGGCAGTGCAGTAGATTTACACCAGGATCACCGCAAACACATGAGTGATGCGTAGCGCTGAGACATATGACAGCTACGATGTCACTAGTGATAGGAATTTTTCAGCTCCTTTATAATCTTGTGGGACCACCATCGTATGTGTGGTTCGTCACTGAAACATCATTTGGCAGCGCACGACTGTCTGTAATTTGATATGTTTTGAAATATATATCCCCACCCGTGAGACCCATAATCAAGATAATCAACATATCCATCACTCCCCAAAGTTTCCTTGTGCACCTTTATAACCCCTCCTTGTTAACCCTCCTGTCCCCAGTTAATCACTGATCTGCTGTCTTTCACTATAGTTTACTTTTTCTAGAATTTTATATTAATGAAATTATATACTATGTCCTCTTTTGTATTTAGTTTCTTTTACTCAGCATAGTTATTTTCAGATTCACCCGTGTTGTTCTGTGTATTAAGGTTCATTCCTTTTTACAGCCCAGAAGTATTCCATTGTATGAAATCACTACTTTGTCTATCGATTCGTCTGTTAATAGATACTTTGGTGGTTTCCAGGTTGGGGCTATTACAAATAAATATGCTGTGATCATTTTTGTACAAGATTTGTGTGGACACGTATTTTTTGGGGGGGTGTTAAATACCTAAGAATGCATTGGCTGGGTCATATGGCATATATTTAGAGTTTTACGATACTGTTACCGTTTTGCAAAGCGCTTATACTATTCAGCATTCTCATCAGCAGCGTGAGAACTAAAGTTGCTTCGTATCCTTGCTGTATCAGTTCACTAGGGGTGTCATAACAAAATACCACAGGTTGAGTGGCTTAAACAACGGACATTTATTTTCTTATAGCTCTGGAAACTGGAAGTGCAAGATCAAGGTATTGGCAGGGTTGGTTTCTCATGAGGCTTTTCTCCTTGGCTCCTAGATGGCTGCCCTCTTGCTGACCCTTTACTTGGTTTCTCTCTGTAATCCCTTTTTGTCTGCAAATTTCCCCCTCTTATAAGGACACCAGCCAGTTTGGATTAGGGCCCACCCTAACATTTTAACGTAATTGTTTCTTTAAGAGCTTTATCTGCAAATAGGTCTACAGTCTGTGGTCCTGGGGGTTAGGGCTTCAATGTACAAATTTTGAGAGGACATAGTTCATAACACTTGCCAACACTTGGTATGATCAGTAATTTTAGCCCTTCTAATAGATGTATAATGGTATCTCTTTGTGGTTTCAGTTTGCATTTCCCTAATGATTAATAATATTGAGCATATTTTCATGTGCTTATTGCTATCCATATATCTTCTTTGATGAAGTTCAAATTTCATGCCCATTTTTAACTGAGGTGGTTTGGTTTCTTGAGTATTAAGAAATTTTCATTTTGGATACAAGTTCTTTATCAGATACGTGCTTTGAAAATATTTTCTTCTAGTCTCTGTCTTTTTTCATTCTTGTAACAGTATCTTCTAATGAGTAGAAGTGTTAAATTTTGATGAAGTCAATTTTACTAGTTTTTTCTTTTATGGATCATGCTGTTGGTGTCGTATTTTAGAGATCTTTGCCAAACCTAAGAACACGAAGATTGTCTCTTATTTTTCTTCCAGAAGTTTTATGGCATGAGCTTTTATGTCTAGGTCTGTGATGCATTTTAGGTTACTTTTTGTATATGGTATGAAGTATGGGTCAGTTGGGTTTTTTTTTTTGCATGTCAGCGTCAAGTTGTTCTCCTGCCATTTGTTGAAAAAGTTATTCTTTCTTTACTGTATTGCCTTTGCACCTTTGTCAAAAATCAATTGACCATAAATGTGTAAGTCTGTTTCTGAGCTCTATTCTATTCCATTGATCTTTTTACGTATCTTGATGCCAATACCACACTGTCTTAATGAATGTAGCTTTGAAAATTAGTCCTGAAGTCATGTGTTTTAAGTCCTCAGACATTCTTCTTCCTTTTCAAAGCTGCTTTGGATCTTCTTGGTCGTTTGCATTTCAAATGCATTTTAGAGTCAACTTGTAAATTTCTACAAAGACGTGTGCCAGAGTTTTTGGTTGGAATTGTGTTGAATTTGTAGATCAGTTTGGGAAGAATTGAAATCTTAATATTAAACCTTCTGATCCGTGAACATGATACACATCTCTCCATTTATTTAGGTGTTCTTTAATTTCTCTCGGCATTATTTTGTACTTTACAGTGTAAAGTTCTTGTGTGTCTTTTGTCAGATTTATCCCTAGTTTCGTATTTTCTGATACTATTGTTAATGGTATTGTTTCGTTAGTTTCAATTTCTGGTTGTTCATTGTTGGTTTATTATAGCAATACCATTGAATTTTTGTGTGTGTGTGTGAGGAAGATTGTTGCTGAGCTTACATCTGTGCCATCTTCCTCTATTTTTTGTATGTGGGAGCATGGCTTGATGAGCAGTATGTAGGTCCGCGCCTGGGATCTGAACCCGCTGAAGCAGAGCCTGTGAACTTAACCGCTACGCCATCAGGCTAGCCCCTTATAATCTCTCTCTTTTAACTCTCACTTAATCTTAGTTCTGCAGGTATTTATATAGTTTATGCTCATACCAGTCTTTATATGTCTCTGTAGTCATTTTAGTTTTCCAAAGCTTATTCCTCAGGAAGTTGAGAACAACTTTTCTTGAGTTCTTGCATAGTGATAACTGTCTGCTTGATACTTGTAGGTCACATGTGCTGGATGTAAAATTCTTAGCTTGCATTTTCTTTCTGTAAGTATCTTAAATATGTTGCTTTGTTTTTTTCTGGCATAAAATATTCCTGACAGTGTCAAATGATATTTTCCTCTGTAAGTTGTGCTCTTTTTGCCTAGAAGTCCAAGAGACTGCATCTTTATAAAGTCCAGTAATTTTTTAGGATATGTCTGATGTTGGTCATTTGGGCTTGGTAGTCTCAGATATGTGCTGTGTTCTTTCAGTATGTAGCTTCTCGTCTTTTTCTTTCAGGAGAATATTCTTGCATTATAGCTTTCAGCATTCTGTTCCATTGCTTTGTTGTCGTTTTGTCAGAGACTCCTATTTTCTGTTAGATCTTCCTTTCCCATCTTTAATATTTGTTATTTTCTCTTGCGTCCTTTTTATCTCTTCATTTTCTTTTATTTAAAAAATGTTCTCCTTTTAACCATCTGTTTCTCTTAAAGCACGTTTGTGTTTATTCGCTCTTGTCCTCTAAAATAATTTTCATTACTAAAATGGTGTTTTCTTTTGTTATTCTTCCTTGAGTTTTATCACCTCTTTTCTGAATTTTTTAAAAAAAATTTTGATTTACATTCTTTCATGCCTTATCATTTTAATATGTTTTAGCTGGTTTTGAAAAACCTTTTCTTTTTGGCGTGCTTTTGTTGTCTAGGATCTGACTTCAGTACTTGCTGTTGCTTGGAAGATAGTTTTCTACGACTCTTAGAAGGAGGATTATTTAGTTTGTTTCCCCCACCTCATCATGTTCCTTCTGTTGTGGTTTTGCGCAGAAAGCTTGCTTTCTGAGATTTCCTGGTTCCCCTCTCCGTGCTTTGCCTAGACCTCTTCTTTCTTTGACCTCTCTTGTCCCTCTTTTGTCTAATTTTGATTCCACGCACAGCATTTTCTCCTTAGTGTGGGTCCTTGTCCTGGAAGGGGGATCCTGCAGGGTCAGTTTCCGGAGTCTGTGGGGGCTAGACTGCTCCAGCCCCTGCGGGCCTGCACTCACCTGCGTTTGGAGTGGGCAGAACCCCTCCCGGTTTCAGCTGCTAATCTGAAACTGGTCTCTTATGCTTTCCAGCTAAGAATACCCGAGGGCTGTTGACGGTTCTCCTGTTCTGTGACCCGAGCTGGCAAACATCTCATTGCTTTTCTCTGCTTTCTTCTGCACGGAAACTAGTAACATGGTCTTATTGCTGCTGGTGTTTTGTTCTTGCCTGCTTGTGCTTTGGAATTCGTGAGGATTCTTTTTTCTTTTTCCTCCCAGAGCCTCCCAGCACACAGTTGTATATTCTAGTTGTAGGTCCTTCTGGTTGTACTGTGTGGGACGCCACCTCAGCATGACCTGATGAGTGGTGCCATGTCCGCACGCAGGATCCGAACTGGTGAATCCTGGGCTGCAGAAGCAGAGCGTGCGAACTTAACCACGGGGCTGGCCCCCAGTGCGGATTCCTGTCATCTAGTTGTGTCATTAATGTTGTCTGAGAATTTTTGCTTTTGTTACCTAAACTGTTTTTGTAGTCTGTTTTTATATTTCATTTAGAGAAAATTTTAGTTTTCTGTACAGAAAAGAGAAGAACTTTATATATTATTTCACAGAAAAGAATCTACTTTTATAAAGTAACAGCTTGTCATGAAGGCTAAGAGGGTAAATTATCAATTAAAGCTTTACAGTTTGCATTTAATATTAAAGCATAATGGTTTTATTGTGAAATTACCATAGAGTGGGTTAGAGAACTAATTGTTTTTATTAATCACCAACAAGTAACTAAAGTTCATCCAGAATGTGGCGTCTAGCTGACTCTATATTTGTATGTTATTGAAAATTTCATTTTGAGGTCAATTTTTTTCATCAGCTAATGAAGTGGTACAGATACCTCAATGTAAAAAAAAATGTTTCTGACTTGGAAATAAGTTATTTCTTTAATATGGTTTTGCCTGTTTTGAGAATACAGAATACTTCAGATAAAATTAGTTGTTTTATGAGGATTCAGAGAACTGGGAATTTATCTAATTGTCCTTCTTGCTATATCAATCCTCAATTTCCTGTTTTCATCAACTTGAAGACCCCCTTGGTCGTAAGAGGATTTTGATTTTGATCTTTTTTTAAACTGGCTACCTCCTTTGTTTCATAGAGTGGGGGAGGGCCCAGAAGGAGAACTAAAAATAAGATAGTTCTGCTTCTTAACATCTTCTCAGCTTAATTATTTCAGTAAGAATCTGAAATCAAATATAGAATGGAAAACAAATGTAGGCAAACCGTCTGAGAGCCAATAGTATAGTTTAGACATTGGATCACAGTATTCATTCAGTAGCAGTTTGGGTATCTGTGATATGCTTTGTTGTTAATGTCGTCAAATCGATTGCAACTCCTATTGACCCAGTGTGCAGCAGAGCAGAACCTGCCCCGGCTGTTTGCACCATTCTCTCACCCTCGGTGCTATAGCAGACAATGTTCTGCTGCTATTCATAGGGTTTTCATGGCCAGTCTTTTCAGAAGTAGTTGGCCAGGTCCTTCTTCCTAGTCTGTCTTAGGTCTGGAAGCTCTGCTGATATGATATGCTGTATTGAATGATAACTGTTAACAGTAGAAACTTACTTGAAAAATGTAGTTTTCTTTTCTTATATTAGATGCCTAACCAGTGTTCTGTTCAGATAAAATGGTTCTGACCTAACTCTTGGTTATTCGTGCTAATGGAAGAAGGTGGTGGGAAAGCCTTATCTGCCAACACTTCGACATAAGGCTGATACAGATCTGTCCCAAGTACAGGCAGTTCATTATGGGAAGTACCTGCAGGATCTCCATATAATCTTGGCAATTTGTAACATTTTTCTGGGGTAGATTAAGGGCAGGGTTTTAGCATGTGTTTACATGTAGTCAGTTGCTAAGGCAGAGGCAGACATTCTCCTTGGGAATGTTGTTTATGTTGGATACAGTGACAGGAAGACCCTACATTACTGCTCTTCAAAGATGGAAGGGGCTTGCTGCCTGCTTCAGGTAGGGCCGTTAGAAGGGACTCAGTGCATTTACTATGTGTCGAGGGAGAGTTGTGTCAAGAAATAGGATTTTGGGGGCTGGCCTGGTGGCGGAGCAGGTGGTTGTGCACTCAGCTTTGGTGGCCTGGGGTTTGCCGGTTCAGATCCTGGGCACAGACCACTGCCTGTCAAGCCATGCTGTGGGGGCCTCCCACATATAAAGTAGAGCAGGATGGGCACAGATGTTAGCTCAGGGCCAGTCTTCCTCACCAAAAAGAGGAGGATTGGCGGTGGATGTTAGCTAAGGGCTAATCTTCCTAAAAAAAAAAAAAGAAAGAAAGAAAGAAATAGGATTTTGGACGTCTTATTTTTTGGTCTGTTTAATATGTCCATCTTGTTCCCGTATTTCTTTATTTACCTTATTTAAAAGTCTTAGGATTCTTATACAATTCAGAAAGCCTGAGATTTAAGGGGAGATAATAAAGAAGAAAAAAAAGACTGGAAGGAGATTCAGAGCCAAACTGTTTTCTTACTTATTTCAGTTTAACTTCTTCAACAAAATCTCTATGCTGCCTGTGCTTCATACATATATTGCTCCCATTGTGGAATGGTATTTTTCCACTTAGAAAAAATATTTTGTCTCCTGAGTCCATTTGATCTAGAAGAGCAAGTTTTAAAGAGATCTTTTTCCTGTTCTCCGTTTCTTCTAGAAAATTGGAGGTGGTGGAGATATGGTGGCGGTTTGCCTGACCCTCACCTAGGGTGTGATGGTAGAGAACCTAGCCTCACATAAGTGGCTTTAAATGAGACTTTTATGAGGCCTTAAGATGAGAGACATACTGTCTAGGTTTGAGAGAGAATTTCTCCTATTATGGCTAGAATATGTGAGTGAATAAAGATTTCTATTAGCCTGGACCCCCTGTATTCTTTACAGTTGTTTCTTTTCTCTTTTATTATCAAATATGTGTTGGTCTCTTGAAGGAATTAAAGCATAACTTCAGTAGACGTTTCCTCACTGCATACAGCTCTTCTGAAAAGCTCCATGACAGAATGATGACTCTTTTCTGCTACCGTGCAACCATACTTTTTAGCATGACCATGGATTGACTGGACTGGAGCTAGCAGCAGGACTGATTATGCACTGCCTTAGTTTCAAAAATATCAGCGTGTAAAGTGGAGACATTTAAAAAAATCCATGTTTTTGTTTACATGTTTCACTTACATTTATATGTCCACTACAAATTGGTATCTTCGCCATCTTACTCCTCTTAAGTATGAACACTTAGCAATATTCTGTTTAAATGTTACCTGCTTTTCTTTTTAAAAAATCCATATGATAATTATAGAAAATTCATACAATTAAAAATATGCAAAAAGGAAAAGAAATGATGAGACCCATAACCACAGTGTCCATAGATGTTCTCCTGTGCTGAGAAATAATGGAGGAAATCAGCATTTAAATTCTCTTTGTGAGTCTGTCAGTCTTCTCCCTCTCGTTTAAAAAAAATGACCCTCATTCACTGGCTCTCAGATACTGTCGACTGTGGGATACAAGGACACACTGGCTTTTATGTTCTAAGAAGGAAAAATGGCACTTGTTTATAAGATGCCATCCATTGTAGGAAATATTCCAATTCCATAGATAAAACAATGTCTTAAAATTGTTGAAATACTGGTAACTTTGAGTTATGGAAGTAGTAATATATGAATCTATTCTCCTTTTAAAATTTTATCAGTCTTTACAGTTTTTGCATTTTGGGCTTGAGAAAGATTTCTCCTATTTTAAAATGTACTTTTCTGTATTTTTGTCTAGTTTAAAGTTTCCCTTTTTTTCTTTCTTTCTAAGTATTTGGATCTCGGATCCATCTGAAATTTATTTTTGTGTATGGTGGTTTTTTCACTTTTTCTTCTTTGAATTTTTTCTCCTCTAATTTGAAATTCCACTTCTGTCATATTAAAAGTTACATATGTACAAGTACATGTTTTCAGACTTTTTATTCCATGGATTCATCCATTAGTCTGTTTCTGTGCTAAGACCACACTATTTTAGTTAGTGTGATTTAAAATATAGTTTGATATCTGATAGGGGCAAGTGCTCCGTCTTTGGGTCTTCAAGTTCTGATTGTTGCCTTGGCATTAAAAGATAGCAACATTAAACTATGCATCGTGATTAAGTTAACCTTTGATTGCTGATGTATCGTTGGGGAGATTCTAAATAAAGGGATGGGAGAAACTTAATGTTTTTCAATTAAAAAGATCTATTACTTTTTCAATGCACGTATTGACATATATACTTCGTTTTTTCAAACAGACAAAAAAGCTATCAAATAGTCTGTAGACAGCTTTTTTACTTCAACAGTGTAATGGGAATATCTTTCTGTATCGTTAAATCTCATTTTACAACATAAGTTTTCATGATTGTATAGCATTTTATTGTGATTGTATTGTGGTTTAATTAGCTGATCTATTATTGGTCATTTGTGCCTTTTCCAATTTTTCCTATTATAAATAACACCTTGGCAGACATTTTTGTAACTACAGCTTTGTGTATATCCATGATTATTTCCCTAGGCTAAATTGTGTTGGGCTAGAGAATACACAAGTGTGTGTGTGTATATTCAAATAGTCTTCATAAAAGATTGTACCAATTTGCATTCATACTCACAGTTAAAAGACCATAGAATTCTCTCTTTTCAAAAATTATAAAAATATTCCAGGTGCATATTCTCTGTTTCAGTTCCATAAAAATCTAACAAATGGGGGCTGGCCCCGTGGCCGAGTGGTTAAGTTCGCGCGCTCCGCTGCAGGCGGCCCAGTGTTTCGTTGGTTCGAATCCTGGGCACGGACATGGCACTGCTCACCAAGCCATGCTGAGGCAGCGTCCCACATGCCACAACTATGAAGGACCCACAACGAAGAATATACAACCATGTACTGGGGGGCTTTGGGGGAAAAAAGGAAAAAATAAAATCTTTAAAAAAAAAAAAAATCTAACAAATGAAAACACTAGCTTGGATCTTATTCCACACAGTCACATAGCACACAGTGAATGCCTGCCATTGTGCCTTGGATTCAGAAATAAGAGTCAGAGGGCATACATGTAGTTTTTTTACTTACAGTAGTCACTGCCAAATTGTCCAACAGTTACAAGATTACCCATTTTTCTACATCCTTGCTTATGTTTAATAGTTTCAGATGTTTTAAGTTTTGCTAATGTCGGCTGAAGATAAGTAAGACAAAAATCCTTTTCCTCAAGGCCCTTAAAGTATTGGGGTAGGGAGTATAATCGAGACAAATGATGACTCACATTCTGATAAGCTCTGTTAAAGAGGTGTGGGGAAGGTGCTTGGGGACACGGAGGAATGGGTCTCAGGGGTGGTCGACAAGGCAGGCATCATAAAGGAAGGACTGTTTTGAATGTTGAGTGTAAGAGTTCTTACACTCAGGAACCAGGGTAGTGAAGGACATTTACATACAACAGTAGCATGTGCAAAGGCACAGAGGTGAGAGCCTAAAGGATACTTTTGTGGAAGTACAGGTGATCTGGCAATGAGGCTTTTTGGTAGAAGACCAGGGCAAAACGGTGGGAGGCCAGGTCTTGAATGGCCTGATAGGCCTCATAGGCAAAGTCAAGGTATTTAGACGTTATTCCACAGGTGAGTGGAAGTCATTGCTAAGTTTTAAAATAAGAGATGACATGATCTGATTAGGCCTATGATATAATGGAAGGCATAGAGTTAATTATGTTTTGGGTGTGGGATGGTTCTAAGACTTATCATTTCCTTGGGAAATAACATTGGTCTTGAAAGGAATCAGACTACTGGGGACTGGGAGAGTTTTGAGCAAAGGGTGTTTCAGCTGCCTCCTTATTTCCAAAGGAAAGCCGTTAGCCTTACCATAATGCTTTTCCCAGTAAAGGTTGGTCTCTTCTTAGGCACACAGTTCTTCCAGGAATCAGGCCTTTGCTGAGTTCTAGCCTGTAATGTATTAGCATTTGTTCTTTTTCAAATCTCCCTGGATAGTTCTGGGTCCAGCACAGGGTCTGCTCTGCTTTGCAGTTTCACAAGATAAAGTTGAAATCCTCAGTTTTTGCCCCCTCTCCAGGAGGGGAATCTTACTGATATTGTTCACATTTGGCCCAAGGATCTGAGTTAGGTCCAGAGTTCAGAGTAGTGATTTAGTGCTCCAGTCCTCTTCTGACTTGCCTCTCACAGAGCGATGCTCTGTGTGAAGCTGGCACCATATTTTTATAGATTTGTCAAAATGTGATTCCAGCTGGTTACAAGCCTAGCAATAATACTTTAGTTCTTATGCCTAAAAGCAATAAAGCTGTTAATAAGCATGCATTTAAATTTCAGTTTCTCGTACCCATTTGTGCTCTCTTCCTTGTGTTCTTGTATTGAAAGCCAATTATATTCACATGTTTGCAGTTCATATTTCCCTTTGCTATAACATTAGATGTCAAAAGAATTTCTTTCCCTCATTTTCCTTACTGAGGTTTTTGATCTCAACAGTGTGTAAATTTACTTCTAACCCTTCTTTTTCTTGAATCTCTTTAGTCCGACTCAAGCAGACTTTTGTCCTTGGGGCATTTATTTCTGGTATTTCCTCTGGAAGATTTTTTTCTTTGCACATCACATTATAGGTGAAGAGAAGTGTAATGGCAGAAACTAATAAAAAGTCTACCAAGAATGTGTATAAGAAGGGAAAAAACAGTATGAAGAAAGTAGAAGTTGAAGATCAGGCGATTAGCAGGTATGACAGAGAGGTTTGACTAAGGTTAGTTGAGGGGAAATCGTTACAGACCGTAGAATAGAATTGCTTCCTCTCTAGCTCTGGAGCCACCACCTGTGGCTGTGGGATGCAGTGCCCTTGGACTTTGAAGACATCTGGTGTCTGTAGATTACTTGATTGGATGAGATCATTGCTTTTCAAAGTTTGGCCCTGGCACAGCAGTGTCTCATCACCTGGGCGCTTGTTAGAAGTGCAAATTCTTGGACCCCACGCCAGACCAACTGAACCAAGATCCCTGGGATGGGGGCCAGCAATGCTGAAGTTTAAGATACACTGTATTAGAGCTTAGACTGTAGAGCAAATGTTGGCTCTTTGGGTTAAGAATGCTAAGAAATAACTCTAGTTATGTATTTGAGTACCCTGTTTTAGAGATTCATTCTCCCAGGACTTCCTTTTTGCTGTGATAATCCTTATTTGTAGCTGTAATTTCAGTGAAAAAAAATTCCAAAGACTTGACATTGTATTGAGTTGAGCGTTTCTGTATTCCGGTTCCAGCCAGTGAGCGCCTTTCATTTTCTATAGCTTTACAGATCTCGGTCTTTCTCTGCATTTGTTACACAGATGGTACAACTATACCCTCTTTCTGTTTCTTTTAGGTTCTTAATCCGGATTATGCCTCTTTAGATTTCTATGTGGAAATGTGTGTGTGTATTTAGGAATTGAAATTTACTTGAAAGATGTAAGTAAGATACAAGAAAGAAAGTGTTAATTCTCTAAAGTAGAAAGCATGATGGAAAACATTGAGTTTTTCTTTTAAATTTATGATATGGAAAGGGAAAATTCCTTAGAAACATAGTTAAATTTCATGATCTTACTAAAGCTAATATTTAAAAATTATTTTAAATGATTTAGTAGCTTAAAATTCAAACGATGTGAACAAGGGTATACGGTAAAGTCTTCCTCTCATCCTTGTCCCTTCGCCGCTGGTTCTCCTCCCCTGAGGTAGCCAGTGTTCTTTGCCTGTCCTTTTATATATATGTATACTCACACACACACACATTTGTATATAAATTAATTGTATATGTATATTTATTTTTTACCGTAAATGGTAACGTACTATACCTTTTATGATGGATAATTACATGTTTTGAAATCTTCTGCTATCACTGCTGTAATAATGTAAGTGTATATGTGTGCTACACATGCATACATATACGCATACACATGTAATCTTCATGTGTTAGTATATCTGTGGAACACATTTCCAGAAGTTTACTATTTGTGTCAAAGAGTATGTGCATGTGTGATTTTGATTGATATTGTCAAATTTCCCTCTATAATGGCTATACCAATTTGAACTCCCACCGGCAAATTAAGAAGGTGCTTATTTCTTCACAGCTTCACCAAGAAAAATTTTTGAATTTTTGCCAACCTGGTCAGTGAAAAATAGTTTCTCAGTGTAGTCTTGATTGTGTATAATGTTCAGTTTTTTATTTTCCCATGAATTACTGATAGCCTTTGAATAGCTCTCTAACTATATCTCTCTCACTTTTCATTTACTCAACAAATACCCTTCAAGGAACTTTGTTTGGCACTTTGTGGGCTTGGAGGATACTGAAATGGAAAATTCCCTGTAGGGTTTGTTTTTAAGATGGAAGACACTTTGAAATGAGACATGTGAAAGAAGACAAGCCAGGAGAGAGGGTGGACTTGAAAATACATGAAACAAAGTAACTGGTTGACAGAGGATTTAGGGAACTAGGGAATACCTGTGTAGTCCGAGATATACTTACGTTGTGTGATGTCGTGACATCATTGCTTGGTCTTCTGCTCAGAATTCAGGTAGATTGACTATAGAACCTACTATTTAGGAACACATTTGTTTTTCCATAAGATTAGTGTTAACATTGCTGCAGTAAAGTGGACTATAAAAAGGACTGAAGTTCTGATGTTATGATGATTCTAATAGTTGTGTACATACATGGATCCAGTGTTCTTTATAAAGGTCCCCTAACTTTACTTCTTGCTTCCATGTTACTCCCGTGTTATTTCTCACTTTGTCTGAACGTCTCATGGCTTGTGATGGAAGGTCCAGAATCTGTGTCTTGGTCTAAAGGATATATATGTAGTGTTTCATACAAGGTTCGCAATGACTGTAGGCAAAGTACCCAGAGCAGAGTTGGGTCAGAGCAGATCCCAACTGGTTGGAAATGAGAACCAGTTGCAAAGTAGCCTTGAAAGATTTTTTTAAAAGACTAAGTGTTAACTATAGTGGGGTTAAGCCTAGTTAAGCCCTAATTCATTATCCTAAAGAACTCCAAAGAGATCACACCACTTGGGTTCAGACTTTGAATGAACCCTTCCTTTGTATATTAGTGCCGTTGGTGTGTCTCTGTGTAACATACAGGTTCTGGTTCTTGCCCCAGGTCCTGATGAATCCAAGAAGGCTGGATGGGTACTGGGAGGAAAGAAGAGAGGAATCCTGAATTTCCCTTTAAAGACCTACAGTCTACTACATTGCTGTAGTGTAAATAGCAGTGTAAACACCTGTTCTTTGGGAAACTTAAAAACTTCAAACTCAGGTTTTGACCGAAAAGTGAAGAGGAACTGAATTTTAACTATTTGCTGAAAAATATATCATTTTAGAAGTTTTAAAAAAAATTAAACTGTAAACTGAGAGTGAACAGTTAACAACCACCCCAAAATAAATAAATGAAACCAGCCACTCAGTAGTTTTACTTTATCTTAACTGCAAAATACTAGTTTAGTTCTAGAACAGAAAAGACTTCCTTGTCTTTCTAGAAGGGTATGTTTTAATACATAATACAATTGCTTTTTCTGTGGCTTTGAAGAATTAATTTTACTACTTCATTATGTACGGGAGGAAGACATTTCCTCTACCTGCTCTGGGTTCTTCTGGCTGGAGAACAAATTAAATTCACAAGAGACAGAATAACAGGAGAAAATTAAACAAAGCTTTATAAGATGTGTACATGGGAGAGGCTCAGGCAAACTGAGCAACTTGCCAAAATGGCCGAAGCCACCACCTTAAATATCATCTTCACCTAAAGACAAAGGGGGATTTTGGGGGTGGGGGGGGTGTCAGTTACAGGAGGTTACCAGACAAGTACGGTAAACAAGAGTAAGATTATTATGCAAATTTAAATCCTTGCCTTCCACATTAAGAGTTTCTAGAGATAAGGTCATCTCTCCTTCCTGGTACAGAGAGGGAGACACCTTTACAGATGGAGATTTCCTTTACAATGTAAATGTTTCTTAACAAAGCGTAAGTAAACTCTGCTTTTCAGAGTTTCTTTGTTGTCTGCAGTTTATTAAAAGTAACCAGCCCAAAATAGTCCTCATGCCAAAGAGACATCTCTTAGGGTGGCCAATTCCCATGCCCCACAATTGTCAGACCTTTTATGTAAGAAATGTGATCAGGGATTTCCCATGCAATCTGGAATTGAGAATTTAGATTGATGCAAGCTTTGTACCTCAAATATCCCCATTTTTTATCCCATTATATATCAAATAGATGTGATTTTTAAAAGTGAAGATTGAATTGTTTTCTCATATTTATTGTGAACTGACAGAAAAACGGAAGGATCATCCTTTGAGACAGTTGACGTGGCTGGATGGAAAATATTCCTCTTTATCTTGTTTCCCTGTCTTCCATTTCACCTTGATTTAAAAAAATTAGACTTAAATGCAAAATCCAAAAACAATAGATTTAGGGTGAATTAAAATTTGGGTAGAATTGACACTATATGTATGTAATCCCTTAAAAGATGGTGTTTTATGGTTGTCCATGTTCTGTGAATATTCTCATTGAATTCTAGAGTCAGTTGTTAACTCTAGAGAAGAGGTGGTTTGGGCATCAGGTGGTCTTCCTGTGGAAGTGGAAAGCAGATCTAAATGGTTGATAATATTTAAAGCCAAGGGTGAACCACTCAAGTAAGGTTTGATGATCACATTTTTTTAGGAGTCCCATAAGTGGAACAGAGAAAAATCACTTAAATATCTGATTTTGCAATATCTGCAGTGATAATAAACCTTTTTAGCTTTTAGCACCAAGAGTATTTTCAACAGAAAGAAGAGTCTTTCTCTGTTCTTCTTCCCCCCGCCCTGCCCCCAGCAATCTGTTTTACAAACTTGAGAAATCACTTGGCAAATGAAAAGGAAGTACTCCTTGAAGGCAGAAATTTATCTTACTCTTGCTTTTGAATTGAGGGATCTGTTTTAAGCACATGGTACAATAGGAAATATTCATTAGGGTGAGTGTCATTAAGAAAAGGTTAATGGGGAGTGAGTATTCTGTTGTGGAGCGGGGAAGTGTGTGCTACACGAGAGCTTGCTTTCAGAATAGGTTAACACAAAGAGTTTCGGTGTGTAGAATCACTTAAGTCTTAAAGTTAGAAGAGACCTCAGAGATAATCTAATTTCGTCCATCCTCCTAATTTTATAGCCACAGAAACTGAGACTGTGAGCATTTTAGTAGCTGATGAGGCCACATGACTTGTTAGGGTGGTGTCAAAGCTGCCCCTGGAGCCAGAGCTCCTCTCTCGAGTGTGCTGTGGACTGCTTCAGGGCTAAGACAGAGTCTCCGCCGTATTTACCTGTGTGCGTTTCACCTGATGATTCTGCATTACAATTCAGAAATCAGGGCAATGCTAGCAAGATGGACATTTTAGGTAATAGTACTATTTTTGAATTGCTTGATGTGTTCACTGTAGATTGAACTCCTAAAAGGCACCTGCATTGTGGCTTTGATTATATTCCACAGTATTTGATCTGGAGTCATCTTTGCACTGTTCTTTTCTAGTTAGTTAAAAATATCCAATTCTGGGGCCTGCCCCATTGCCTAGTGGTTAACGTGCTCTCTGCTTTGGTGGCCCGGGTTCACAGGTTTGGATCCCAGGCGGGAACCTACACCACTTGTCAGCCATGCTGTGATGGTGACCCACATACAAAATAGAGGAAGATTGGCACAGATGTTAGCTCAGGGTGAATCTTCCTCAGCAAAAAAACAAAAGCAAAAAAACTCAGTTTTATATCCTCTTGAATTCGAAAAGGGTGTTTTACATTTCCAAGTAAATAGCTGTCTTTAGCCTTTTGTTGTTCATTCCCTGTTCCCTTGCAGTCTGGCTAGTAGATTTGGCTTGTGTTGGTTTTCCTTTTGGAATATATTGAAATTTTCTTCATGGCCTAATACATAATCAGTGTTTGTGAACATTCAAATGTATACTTGGAAAGAATGTGTATTCTCTGTTAGGTGCAAACATATATAATCTAGCTTATTAATGGGTCTTTCAAATCCTTCCTATCTTTACTTATTTTTTGCCTGCTTAATATGTTGATTTCTGAGAAAGGTTTTGCTGTGGTCTGAATGTGTCCACCCCAAATTCGTATGTTGAAACCTAGCCTCCCCAAGGTGATGGTATTAGGAGGTGGGGCCTTTGGGAGGTGATGAGGTCATGAGGGCAGAGCCCCCGTGAATGGGATTAGTGCCCTTATAAAAGAGGCCTGAGAATGCAGCCTTGCCCCTTCTGCCATGTGAGGTGGCGATAAGTCTGCCACCACAAAGAGGGCCCTCACGCAGACATGCTGGCACCCTGATCTCGCACTTCCTGCCTCCAAAGCTGAGAGAAATAAATTTCTGCAGTTGATAAGGTGCCCAGTCTGCGGTATTTTGTTACAGCAGCCTGAATGGACTGAGGCTTATTAAAGCCTCCTTCAGTGAGTGTTCATTTGTCAAGTTTTCTGATATTTTTACCAGAGCTATGCTAGTGGGTACAGAAAAGTCATTAATTTTATCTTCTTAGTGGATTATTCCATTTATTAGTGTGAAGTATTCTTTTTTGTCTTGTCTTTTTCTTTCCTTACCTTAAGTTCTATTCTGAGACTAACAGTGATAGACCTATTTCTTTAGTTTTTTTTTGTGGTATATCTTTCTGTCCCATCAGTTCTCTGCTCAGATGAACCCTCCTTAGAGACACCTGCTCTGACAACCTTATAGTAATCTTCTGTCCCTTGCTATCCCTTTAGTCTGCTGACTTCTTATCCCCATTGCTTCTTAACTTTACATCACTCAAGTGTTTCTTGGCCATTTGTGGTCTGCCTCCCACTTTAGAGTGTTAACTTCGAGAGAGCAGAGGAGATGCTTGGTCCCCTCTGCCATCTCTTTGTCTTAAACATCTTGAAGAGTCCTGTCATATATTAGGCATTTTTATGAGTGTCGAATGAGTGAATGAATGAATGGAATAATGGTTAGTATAAACAGTGGTCGTCAGAAGCCCTCTGTGAGGGTGGAGAGTCATTGGTATGCTTAAAATCTCGATTTTGGAGGGAGTGCAATATTGGTGATGGCAGACTCTGATCCCAGCAATGGCTAGCTGAGGTCAAGTGTGGAAAAGGTGACTGGAGCCGAGGAGTCCAGGACTTGAAAGGCCAGACTGCTGGGATGGCTTACCAATGTGATGAGTGTTGAAATGCTTAAGAAAGATCATAGGAATTGTGGTGGAGAGGGAGACAGCTAGCCAAGTTCTCAGTGATCAGAGAAAGAGGTTGGTGGATGCCAGCAGCAAGGACAGGTAAAGGATGGTTGAGTCTGATGATGGGGCCTTCAAAGAGCCTGGCTGTGTGACAGTAGAAGGAAAAAAAGTGGCACTGAGATCATCAAGAGACAATTCCCTGTGAGGGCTTAGGTATGTGGCATGTGCAAGGAAAACAGCCTTCACTCCTGACACCTGCAGGGCAAGCTGTGTCGCCAGGAGTCAGGTTTCCCTTTTAGCTCAGGAAGGTGAAGGAAGTGCTCTCACAAGAGAAAGACTTAGGGGTGTTGGACTCCCCGTGCTCCTCCTCCTTTCTTCCTGTCTGTGGCCCTTAGCTTCAGATGAGCTCTTGGAAAGGAGGTTGTAACGTTTTTGGGTCATACTTTCTTTTCCTCAGAGCTTGAGAGGTTGCTCTGTTGCCTTCTGGGATGGAATGTTGTTGTGGAAAAGTCTGAGGCCAACCTGATTTCTTTTCCTCCCTTGTGGGGATGGCTTTTCCTGCCAGCATGCTTGAAGAAGTCTTTCGTTATAGCCTATCTTTTTCCTTCTTTTGAATCGAGAGCAGTGTATGTGAAAAAAGACCAGATGGAAGCTACATTACATAACTGACCTGTAAGCCCCCTTAATTAAATTTTAAAGTGCCTAGAACTCTGGTGTTTCTGTAAATGTATTCCTTTACTTGTTTGAGGCTCATGGGCATCTGCAGAGATCAAAAGAATTGTTGTAGATGTAGGCTCTGTCTTGGCGTTCTCCTGCAGCAACTTAGCTCTCCTGGCCTCCCTTAGAAGGGGCTCTGATTGTGATCTGACAGCCCAAACTAGCCCTAAACCAATAATTGAACCTCAACTAGGGACAATCAACATGACTCCGTTCTGGAAATAGTCCCTGTGGTGTGTCTAGTTAGCACTCCCCAATGTTATCTCCAACAGTAAGACCTTTAGTTAGTCATACGCCTTCTGAAGTGCATTCAGTAGGGTTTAGAACCTCAGAAGAGTTAGGACCCCAGAGTTTCTTTTAGGGCTTAGAGGCAGGGTATGGTGGATGGAGCGTGGGCTTTGAAGTTTGTGCCATCTGATGTCAAGTCTCGGAGGTGCCTCTAATTAGTTTGGTTCAGCACAAGTTGCTTGGCGAAATGGGGATGTTGTGAAGAGTGCAGATAATATTTGTAAACTATGTTGGGCAGTACCTGTCATGGAGTTAGTTAAGTGAGTAATTTTCATCATATTTGTTAATTTGCATAGCTGTTGCATACTGAGTTTTGAGAATATTTAAATTTGGACATGTTAACTTTAGTTAGTGCTACTTCTAGATGGCTAGATATGTGTTGGTTGGTGTTTTTCCTTGTGTAAGATGTAAGCGAATTACTGTTGTCAAACTCCAGTTGATTACCCTCTGTTAACTGGGATTAAACTTTGAGATGCCATAATAGTTGGCTAGCTCCCTATTTTTGGTTCCTAAGCTTATGGCTTCAGGAAAGTAGCCTCTTTTATCTCCTGTAATCTTTCTGCAGCCCATCTCACTATAGCAACACTTTCAAGTCAGTCTTGAGTGCATTGTTAAATCATTGACTGGGGCAGCGAGGATAATCTTGAGTATGACTCTTGACAAATTAGGTCATCAGAGAAGCCAACAGTGGACAGTTTGCTTGTGAGTCTTGAATTGGATCCTCCTCTCTCCATCCCTACAAGACTAGCTAATCAAAATATTTTTAGCTTCCTCCCTGAGAATACTGTACCTGTATTCACCCTTGGCCTCCCAGTCTGAACATATCCTCTACCTGGTGCTAATATAAAGATGGTTAACTTTTTGTACGTAGCACTTTTCAGAGTGTTTTCATCATGATTATCTCAGTTGATCCTCTCAACAGTCCAGTGAAGTATCTTCATTTTACACGTGAAAAAAACGAAGTCTGCAGAGTTGGAGAGACTTGCTCCAGACCGCGTAGTTTAGTCAGACAGCCTGACTCCCACACATACAGTGGTGTTGATGTTAGATTTTGTGTTGTTCTAAACTGCCTGAGTGCAGTTCTATTTCAAATAATATAAAATAAAATACTGTCTGGTTTTTTGGGGGGAGAAATTCACATAGCATAAACCATTTCAAAGTGAACAATTCAGTAGCATGTAGTACATTCACAATGTTGAGCAATCATTACCTCTATCAAGTTTCAAAACATTTTTATCACTCTAAAAGAAAACCTGGTACCCATTAAGCAGTTGCTTCCCATCTTCCTTTCCCCCAACCCCTGGTAACCGCCAATTTGCATTCGGTCTCTATGGATTTACCTATTCTGAATATTTCTCATAAATGTGATCTTTGTGTCTGGCTTCTTTCACTTAGCATAATGTTTTCAAGGTTCATCCACAATGTAGCATGTATCAGTACTTCCTTCTTCTTTATACCTGAATAATATTCCGTTGTATGGAGACACTGCATTTTATTTAACCACTTATCTGTTGGTGGACATTTGGGTTGTTTCCACCTTTTGGCTATTGTGAATAGTGCTACTGTGAACATGCACATCCATGTTTCTACTTTGTCACGCAGCACTTCTGCTCCTAGGTATTTACATAAGGAAACCATATATCCATGAAAAGACTTGTATAGGAATGTTTATAACTCCTTTATTCATAATAGCCCAAAGTTGGAAGTATTCTGTATCTTCATTGGGATCTTGATTATATGGGTGTATATATATATATATATATACACATGGATATATACACACACACATACTCATAGAATTGAAACCAAAGATCTATTTAGTTTCACTACATGTAAATTTAACCTTATTTTAAAAGAGTGAAGAAGAAGAGAATAGAGCAAACTATGAACCTTAATTTAAAAAAAAATTCTGGTTGCTGTGTTGTCTTAGTCTGTTCAGGCTGCCATAACAAAATACCATAGACCAGGTAGTGTATAAACAACAGAAACTTATTTCTCATAGCTCTGGAGGCTGGAAATCCAAGATCAAGGTGCCAGCATTGTTGCGTTTTGGTGAGGGCCCTCTTTCCTGGTTCATAGCAGGTACCTTTTTGCTGTGTCCTCACATGGTAGAAGGGGTGAGGGAGCTCTGTGGAGTCTCCCTCGTGTGGGCTCTACCCTCATGACCTAATCACCACCCAAGGGCTCCACCTACTAATACTGTTACCTTTAGGGGTTAGGATTTCAACATATGAATATTTGGGGAACACAAACATTCAAAATAGCATATATTAAACAAACTTGGGGGGACAAGGGTGGAAGCAGATCACTTAGCAGTAACCTAGGTAAGAGATGATGGTGACTTGGTTCAAGATGGTACTGGTGGAGGTGGTAAGAAGTGGTCAGATTCTGGATATATTTTGAAGGTGGAGCCAATTTGGTCTGCTAATGGATATGATGTTAGATGTGAGGGAAAGTAAGTTAAGAATGATGGTAAGGCTTTTTTTTTGTTTGTTTTTTTAAGGTTTTTTTTTTGAGAAAGATTAGCCCTGAGTTGATATCCATGCCCATCTTCCTCTACCTTATATGTGGGACGCCTGCCACAGCATGGCTTGATAAGCAGTGTGTGGGTCCACGCCCGGGATCTGAACCAGCGAACCCCGGGCCACCAAAGCAGTGTGTGTGAACTTAACCACTACGCCACTGGGCAGGCCCTGATGGTTAGGTTTTTGATGGGATGTAGTGGCCATATGCAGAGCTGAGAAAGACTGTGTGAGGAGCAGGTTTGTAGGGAAGATCAGGAATTTGGTTTGGGATATGTAGAGATATCTGTTTGACATCTAAGGGAAGTCATCGAGTAGGTAGTTTTGATATAGGAGACTGGAGTTCAGGGATCTGATCCAGACTGGAAATATAAAATTTGGAGTCGTCAGCACAGATAGTAATTAAAGTCCTGAGATTGAATGACTTTCCCAAGGGAGTGAATGTAGGCAATGAGGCCTGAGAACTGAACCTTGGGGCTAACTTTTAGGGTTAGGGAGACAAGAAGAATCCAGGAAAGGGGAGTGAGAAGGCCTGGCAAGTAGGGTAGAAGGAAAACCAGAAGAGTATGCTGTCTTGAAAGTCAAATGTAGAAAGTGTTCCGTGGAAGAGGGATTGATCATCTAGGTCAAGTAATATGAAGACCAAGAATGAACCATTAAAATTAGCCACATAAAGATTGTTGATGACCTTGATGAGAAGTTTCTGCAGCATATTGAGGATGAGCAGCTGGGCTCAGGAGAAGATGGGAGGGAGGTGATTGGAGGTAAATGAGTGTAATGGGAAAAATTACAGCCTGTTTGTATGTTTATAGAAATGATCCACAGGAAAGGGAAAGTGTGATGAAGCGGGAGAGAGAGGAGCTGGAGCTAGGGCTGCAGCTTTGAGTTGGTAAGAGAGTGGAAGAGATCCTAAGGCAGAAGTGAAGAAACTGCCAATTAATCCAGACCAACAGCAGGGAAAGGAGAGGATATGGGTACACCGCAAGTCAGTGGGTAGATGATGAGGTAGGATCTTATGGGTCTGTTGGTTTCTATATGCTGAGTGAAATAGGAAGCAACAGCTATCAGGTGGGAGTGAGGATTGGGGGAGAAAGGGTGCTAAATAAGTATCTGGGAGAGTGGAATTAATGGATTAAGGAAATGTAGATTGATTAGATGGGAGCCGTAAGGGCCCATTTGAGACTAGTGGTGGAGGTTTTCCTCCTACCATGTTAAACTGTTCTTGGGCTGGCATGAAGTAAGCAGAAAGTTGGGTATAAGAGTGTTGGGGTTTTGTTATCATGAGACGAGAAAGGGGCAAGGGTGTGTGCAAAGGGAGTGATTATAATGATGGACTATATTATCTAAGCCGGGACGTGAGGATGAGAATGGGGTAGGGATAAAGAAAAGGTGATAGGATCAGTGATTTGGAGGACCCATTAGGGTTGAGGAATTGTTGGAGTTAGCATCTCCAGGAAGTAAGCAACAGTCAGGATGTGGTGCTGGGAGATTAGCGTGCTTGAAATTGAGATGATTGGAAAGCTTGCAGTTGTTGGTGATGACAGAGCTTAGGGTATGATCAGTTAACTCAGTAGCTTATTTCAGTCCTTTGCATATTTCCTGTTTTTAATAGGAAGAATACAGTAAAACATTTTTTACATAGTAACTGCATTTTTGCATATTAACTTCATTCTGGCTAATTTCTTATTTGTTTAATTTGTCCCATATTAATTGGTACAAGCCTTAAGGGCTTTAATGATTGCCTAACTCATTTTCTTTTTTCCTCTGTTGATAAATCGAACACCTGCCATTTTGTATGTGAAAACTGAAATAGAAAAATTTAGTCTAATTTTAGCATGAACTATGCACGGAAATAGCCATGTCCTCCTTAGTTAATAGTATTGAAGTTTCAAGATGAAAATTGAATTTTTTCACCGAATTTAAACTGGTTAATATAAAATCAGTGGTAAAACTATGATACAGTAGCTGTCTGGTAGGCAGAATCACGATCCCCCCATGCTGTCACATTCTAATCCCTAGAAACTGTAAGTATATTACCTGACATTGCAGAAGGGACTTTGCAGATATGATTAAGGATTTGGAGATAGAATGATTATCCTGTATTATCTACGTGGGCCCAGTATAATCACAAGGGAGCCTGATAAGTGAAACAGGGAGACTGGAGAGTCAGAGAGAGATTTGCAGATGTTACCCTGTCCCTCATGCTAGCTTTGAAGATAGAGAAAGAGGCCACGAGCTCATGCAGTCTCTAGAAGCTGGAAAAGGCAAGAGATTCTCCCCTAGAGCCCCCAGAAGGAAGAGTTGGCCTTGAACTCAACAAATAGGACTCCAGAGCGTGTAAGACAGACTAACTTGCAGGCCAGCTGACCTTGATCATAGCCTGCTGGAGTGCATTGCATCTAATTAAGAAGTAGGAATGTCAGGAAGGGAGTTGGTTAGTCAAGTAATCAAGGCGGTTTTTAATAATGTTTGTCCAAGTACCAAGCAGAGTACCCTGTTTAGCAGTACTCTGTTGTACGAGAGTAATTACACTGTTGTAGAGAATGATATATGAGACTGTTTACCCTGGTGGTGTTTAATATATGTTAAATAACTGATTCTTTTGCGTTGATTTCTATGCTCACTAAACAAACGTTTGATTATATTTTGGCTTCCTGTGTGGTTGCCTACGTGGAAAGAATTCATCGAGCAGATGATTTCAGTTACCTGGTTCCTTTTGATTGTATATCAGTTTTCAACATGGTTTCTCTGTGGACAGGGGTGGGTGGGTGGGAATCCATTGGCCACAGGACTCTAATTTCTGTTGGTCCCTTGGCTGTTATAATTTTCCCTTAACATTGTTGAATTGGCGTTCTGGTTTTAGTTAGTCCATTGAAAGTCAGTCCATCTCTGGGAAATGGCTCTATTGAATACACTTAATAGATCATTTTGCTGACCCTGTGAGGATTAGTCTACAGATCTTGGAAAATTCAACAAGTTAATGTAATCCCAGAAGGCCTCTTTTGAGACAGAAGATGTTTTCCCCCGGTGACATAGTCCTGCTTCTGCGAAGCTGAGAAATAAATATGAGTGAGCTTTTCTTAAGTTTGAATTTCTGTCATTGAAAACCAAAAAAAATGGTAAACACGTTAGTTTTTAGAATTAAAAAAATTTCAACATCTAGATAGATTGGAAAGATAGGCCAAAGATAATGTGGAATATAGCATAATTAAGTGTAAAGTTTTGCACTGTGTCATTTTTTAAAGTGCCACAGTATAGGTTATAGAAGACGGAGAGATTTATAGTTTCTAGCAAGTTTATTGAAAGTCCGGAGAAGGATAGTACCAGAGAAGCAACATAGTGTTAGATGGCATTGAGAGAAGTGTAGTATTAAGAACATGGGAGATAGATAGTTCGGCTGTACTGGTACTACACATTTTAAGAGGGTCTGGCATTTTATGAGGGGCATTGGTAAACTGAAGAGTAATCAAGGTGGTAAATTAACGTAGATGTGAAGTCCTGTCTGTAGAACAGTAGACAGAAATGGGAATATTTAACCTGGAGAGGAATTCGGGATTGAGGAGGGAAACATGACAATTTTTTGCACGTAGAGAATTTGTAGTGCAGTTAAGGTACGGATTTTTCCAGTTAGATCTAGACGTTAGAACTAGTGCCAGTAGATAAACATTACTGAAAAACAAGATTTTGACGCCATACACCCATAGCAAGTATTGGATCACGTATACATCTCCCTGTCCTTTCCCCCTCCCTTCCTTCCAAGGGAATCTTGATTCTGTTTAAGTAATCTCCCCACTCTGCACAACTTTGTCTTTCAAGAGAGGCAGATCCCAGCTCCAGGGGGGCAAATCGTGATCAGTCTCAGCCAATCATGACAAACCATTTTCCTTGCCAGTGATTGGCCAGATGTAGTTCTGGCCAGCAAGATGTGTGCTAGGGGTCTTCAGACACAGATATTCCTCTCTGATAAAAAGATTCAGAAGGGAAGAAATAATCTTACAGTGGACATTGTTACGTCTGCATATGAAGCCTGGAATGATGGGAGCTGTAAGGATTGCTAAACCAACATGCTAATATATCCTGATACTGTTGATTTTTCCTCAGTTGTGTAGGACCAAAATGGTTTCCAACAGAGCTGTTCTGAAATGGAAAAGATTACTTTCCGAGGAAGCAGTCTTTTTGTCCTTGGAGATATTTAAGCAAAAGTTGAATAAACACTTGATAGACTTGGGATTCCAGCACTGGTGAAAGTTTGGACTTACATGACCTTAGATCTTTTCTAACTAAATGATTCAGGCGTTATACCATTCTAAAAACAAAACAATGAAGCAATCCACAGTTGAGACAGAAAAATGTTGGGATCTGCTTAGCTTCTCCATTTTGTGCCCTCTTAGTTCTCCTAGGGTCTCTACTTTGAAGGATGAATGTGGAGCATGGTTTCTAATCATCTTAGGTAGCCCATTTTCCTTTCTTTGAATATGTTGTCTGCTGCTTTATAGTTTCCAGGGGGAAGGAGGTAGGACGTAATTCTATTTGAGTGTAAAAGACCTTTTCTGTTGTTTAGATGCACTGATTTAGGGAGAGAAGTATCTTCAGAGTAGATGTCAGAAGGTTTGTCTTACTGTAGCAATTTAAATCTTAATCTTTTTCTCTTAGTTTTTTCCTTTTGGAATATGTACCCATTAATCCATCTTATTAGAAGAGGATGTTGTTAGGGACACAATGACATGAAAATGCTTTGGGAAATAATAGTAGTGGTAGGCATTTATTAGAAATGTTTTGTGCTATTTGAATTCATAAGTTGGGAGTGCATTCTTTATTATATTGAGGTCAAACAAGTAGTTCATTATTAAATCGATGTGTCTCTGCCCTTTGAATTCAAGATGGTAGTGAGAAGCTAAGTAATCTAAAAAACAAAAATGAAGTACAAATGAATCTCCCTTTATTCATTGTGGACATTATCAGAAACGTCAGATTTAAGTCGTTCTCAATGTTTAATTGGGTTGTCTTATTTTATATGAGAAATAAAGGCAAAAAAGCTTTGAATTTAGGTTTCCTTTCCTAACATGACCCAAAGGTGATATAGAAAGAGAGACTGTCCACATAGTGTTGTGAAGCTTCTTCTTGAACTTAGTTTTTCTTTTCTCATATAAGGCGTATTTGGCTTAAGCTATCAGGAAAATAAGTTAACATACATGTGAAAAAAAGTCTTCTCTTAACACGTTACCACATTTCAGAAGTTGAAAGATGAACTCAAAAGGGACAAATTCGTCTTCTGGAATAGTGACGCAACTGGTAGGTTTGCGAGGTTCCCTTTTTTCCTTTGCATTTTAGATTTCTATTTTAACTCTCCCCAGACCTGTCCCATCCCAGAATTCTCCATCTCCTTGCCTAACAGGATTTTTTTTTAAAACCATGCTAACCCTGAGCAGTTGGTCAATGGGGAAAATTTGTCTTTGGCCTTTCCTGTTCCTCTTTATGTTACGTGTTTCACATATAATTTATAGGGTTCTTCTTACTCTCAGGCAACCATATTGATCTTTCATGGGTAGTGATAGACTCCAGATCTTTTTCATTATGCCCCTTCACCAAAATGTATCAATTCTGTATGTTTCCTGCCTAGTAATAAGCTCCCACCTGTTCTGTAGTGATCAATCTCATATTCAGCCACAGAATTGTGTTAATAGATGTCAATGTGTTACCTCCTCTCCCCTTTATTTAAAAAGTAAACAAACATGGGAATGCTTGAAGACCTAGTTTGGCCTTGCTATGCCCTGTTAAGTGTACCCTGGGTGCCAGTGGCCTCTGTGAGTGCTTGCTGTACGTAGAGGTGGGGGATTCATTCTGCCTTTCGCCATCTTGCTGCTTGGAGCACTAGTAGCTGTCTTGCCTTGGGTCTTCAGCTCAACACGCAGGGCCAGTTTCATGGGCAGACAACCTGTGCACTTGTACAGGGCCCCATGCTTGGTTTAACCTTTTCCTGTTACCATCTTGAAATTCTTAATTTTTTTTTTTTGCAAAGGCTCTGCATTTTTGTTATGCACTAGGCCCTGGAAATTATGTAGCTGTCCTATTGATAAACTCCAATTCATTGTCCACTATTTTTCCTCCATTTGCTTCCAGCTTTCCCACAGGGCTTCCTGTGCTGCCTCAGAGCTCACCATCTTCTGCTCTCCCCACTTTTTTAACCCACCCCACCACTCCCTGTCATGTTTTTAACTCTCTTTTCTAACTCCTAACTTATATTTATCTCAATCAACCCTCAAGTGCTCTTGTACTCACAGGGTTTGTCTTTTATAATTGTTTGATCAGTTTGCTGATCAATTTTAGTACTTCCTTGAGCTTTGACAAAGACTTGATTCGAATTCTGTTGAGGAACCCCTGTAGTAAGTTTCTTCAGCTTCTGCCTCTGACTTCTATACTTCAAAAAAGATACAAAATATGTGCTTGTTTCTGGTTAGTTACGTTCTGTGTTTAATTGAGGTGTAACTGCCTTGGTATTGAGTTGGTCCCGGAGATGAGTGTGTTATTGATGATCTCAGGAGTCTATGAGATCTATGAGTAGAAACTTAGCTGTAGCAGTATCCTGCTTTGCTATTTTGCAGATAGAGTAAAATAAATGAGCTACACTTTAGATAATAAAATAGTATTAAAGTTTTTTTTTTCTTCCTTGAATGATTACACTATAGAATATAGTTTCAGACATAAATGTCAGGAAATTAGAATCATTCTGGTAGGGGAGATAGAAAATAAATACGGAAAAATAGAATGTAGTGCTAGCACTAAATTGTGGTAGGAAGAAAACTGCGGGATGAGGAAGGGGCCCTGGATTGACTGCGATGGGATGGGTGGGAAGGGCTATTTTATTTTAGACAGACTGGCCATGGTGGCCTCCTGAGGAGTTAGCATTTGAGTAGGAACCTTACTGAGATGAAGCAGGAGGGCCATGACAGTTATGAAAGAAGAGCGGCCCCAGAGGAGAAAACACAAATTCAGATAGTCTTAGGTAGCACGTGTGGAGCATAGTCCAGGAAGTGCAGTGTATTTATTTCCTAATAATGTCTGCCAGTAAACAGAAGGGAGATCTTTTTGTGAGGCAGGGGGGACACATTGAATTTCTTCAGGAGATTCAGTCTCTAAACATGTAAAATATGGAGGAGATATATTTTTTGATGGTCACGTATCTTATCTGTGTACTTGAATTTTTTTTCCCAAAGATTTTGTTTTTTTCCTTTTTCTCCCCAAAGCCCCCCGGTACAAAGTTGTGTATTCTTATTTGTGAGTCCTTCTAGTTGTGGCATGTGGGACGCCACCTCAGCATGGCTTGATGAGCGGTGCCATGTCCGCGCCGAGGATCCGAACCGGTGAAACCTTGGGCCGCTGCAGCAGAGCTCGCAAGCTTAACCATGGCCAAGAGGCCGGGCCCTGTACTTGAATGTTTAATTGATGAGTATTTCTATTCTTAGTTCCAGTTTGTGTTGGTGTCGGTGTTGTTGAGGAAACTTCATCAAGCTTCACATTGTAGCAGATGGGCTTGATGGTGGGGCATGTCTTTATGCAATTTGACTGCTTTAGTTGACCATCCAATATGAAACAGAAAAGCAGATTTCTGGCTTAGAGTATGTGTCAAAATAGAATTCCCTCATAAAAAAATCTTTAGTTCACTTTTAAAAGACAATGACTAGCGTTTTTTCTAGGTTAACTTTACAGCAAGAGCCTAAGTTCTGCAATCAGAAGGTTGTCGGCAACTTAAAGCAAATTGTCAAGAAAAATATTGTAAATGTTTGTGTGTGGGGCATATACTTTTAAAGTTTAATCACTTAAATTTTACAGTATTAGTGGATTTGTTTATTTCATTACTAGATAAGGAAAATAATTGTGTGTTTATTTTTCCTGCCTAGGTTTTCCCTGGGAAGCTAACATTGTCAACGCTAAAACTTTTGAAGATTATGCCAAGAGGCTATTTGTTTATTTGAGGGAACTGCAGGAGTAGATTGCGGCCGTATCGGGCGTGTTCCTCTAGGATGTTATAGCTGGATGATGTTTGAAGAGTTTTCAAAAAAATTTTATTTGACTTTTGAGTTCTTACTGATACTCTTTCATGCCATTTTTGTTATTTGGAAGTGGTTGGTATCTTTTTTTCCCCTTTGATGAGAACAACAAATCTGACATAACTGTCGAGCTGGGACCTGTCAAGGTGCTCATTAGGACACTCACAGCTGTTGTAAGGTTAGTCTTCCTTTGGGAGCCGCAAGTATTCTGTTTTATTTACATTTTCATCTGGGTCCTCTAAGTCCTGCAGTATTAATATTTTCAGCATTTAGCTAGCTACATGTCTAATACTGTATAATATAGTCTACTTAAGCTGGGCTGATTAGAAGAAAGCATGTATTTGAAAATACAGAAAGAATCATGATAGATTATTAAGGATCTTGAATACTTGCCAACAGATGAGGACTCCTAGCGAGTCAGTTGTGTTGGAAGGATTGTGTAATATCATGTGTATGAAAGTACTTTGTAAACTAAATCTTTGTCAAGTGCCAATTGTCTTAAAAATATTTATCATCCTTGTGTACTGTTGGTAGGAATGTAAACTAATACAACCACTGTGGAAAATAGTGTGTTCGTTCATCAAAAAAAATGAAAAATAGAATTACCATATCATCCGGCACTTCCACTTCTGGGTTTATTCCTCCCAAAATTGAAAGCAGAATCTCAAAGAAATATTTGTACATTCATGTCCATAGCACTGTAATTCATAACAGCCAAAAGGTGGAAGCAACACAAGTGTCCATTGATGGATAAATGGATAAACAAGATGTGGTATTTACATACAAATGAATATTATTCAGCTTTAAAAAGGAAGGGCACATTTAAAAACAAACAAGCACACGAACCTGGAGGAACCTGGAGGACGTTTTGCTAAGTGAAAGAAACCAGACACAAAAGGACAAATACTGTATGATTCCACTTACGTGAGATACCTAGAGTAGTCAGATTCACAGAGACAGAAAGGAGAATGATGGCTGCGGGGGGAGGTGGGGAGGGGAATTGGCAATTATTGTTCAGTGGCTCTGGGGGTCTCAGTTTTGTGAGATGAAGGGAACTCTGGAAATGGATGGTGGTGGTGGCGCAACAATTGTGACTGTACTTAATACTACTGATAATTGTTGAAACTGAGTGAGGGTACATGAGGGATCATTGCGTTAGCCTATTGACTTTGTATTTATTTGAAATTTTCCATAATAAAACATTTTAAAAAGTGATTACTCGTCATTCAGTTTAGAAGACTGATTTTTTCCATCAGGAGTTTCTAGTGGCTGCTGTAACTCCAAAATGAATGGGCGTTTCCAGTGATAGAGACGGTGTGGCTAGTGAGGAACAGAACAGACTGAAGCTTTCTGTCTGGAGGAATGATGTTGCTTTTCACAGAAAGGACATTGAAAGGGGCGTAACTTTAGAGAGCAAGAGTATTGTAGGAAGTTAAGATACATGAGTCCCTCTCAACCACTTTCCTTTTGTTACAGCAATTTCTGACTTAGACCAGGAAAATACTAAAATTTTTTGCTGTACATCGGTATTCTTAATTACTATATACTTCTGATGAGCCCAAATGAGGTTGTGTTTTTGCCTGTGTTCTTGAAAACTACAAAAAAATGACACCGTTATTCAACATTGTAAAGTTAATACTAAAAATCCCATGGCCTGCACTTGATGGAGCATGAATTTATCTTAGACATCTCTTCATTAAGACAGGATAGTTCTATTTTCCAACAGGCGCTTTTTTCTATTTCTGTTTCAGTTCAAACACAGGCACCTTTTTTTCCATCATGGTCAGAGTGTGCCCTGCCAGCTGTTAGATGTTTCGGCTATTAGTCTGATCATCTCTTTTAGACAGCGCAGTCTCTTTCTGTTAGCAGAACTAAGGCATCAAAGGCCTATAAACATCCTAATCTGCTACTAGGAAAACTAGGCATGGAAAATCACAAACATTCTGATCTGTGTACATACTAAACTTCAAAATGTATGGACTCTGGTCTTCAAGCCATTTTAAAACAGGATGAAGCAGATGAGAATGTTTTTTATCAGTAACATTTAAATTTTGTGAAGTTCTTTGTCTTTGTTATAAAAGACATAATATGGAGGGTATAGTGCAAGAACAATGAAAGTACATTTTTATTTGCTTTGTATAGAAAATATCTAATTAAGCTTAATTGTATATGATGGACTGATTCTGGATACAACTCAGATCATCCTGTAGACATAAAGAAAAGATCCGCCAGGAGCTGCGAACAGCTCATGTTAGAGGAAGTACGTAACTTTTTACAATAAACAAATCTGACATTTCTTTTGAAGTCTGTACCAATAATTCTAATGGAGTGTGGGCAGAGCCCTTAAATGCTGAACCTAGCAAATTTGACATCTTGCCCTACCTGCTGGAATAAGGTGTAAATACTCCGTGCGTACTTTCATTTAATAGAACATAAGTATAGTAATTTCCTGCTGAAATCTATAAATGTGGTGGCCATTGACTTTTAGCATTTGCTAAAATTATCAAAAATGGAAGGAAGAGCATATTCTACAAAGTTTCAAAATGAATAGCCTGTATGTAAAGGGAAGCATACATACAATAACTTGCAGGATATAATGGCTAGTTAGTGTGGGATGCCATTGGCTTGTGTTCTTTGTAACAGAGTAATCATACTTTTCAATTAAGTGTATATTTTAGCTGAATGTCAGCTGTCTGATTGTTATAATTATAGTATGGGAGAACTAGACCACTGCCATACAGCCAGCTACTGTGGTAAGCACAGAGAACGGCAGTGTAATCTGAATGTCGTGTTCACGGACTAATCAAATTATAATAGGGCATTTGTTTAAAGAAATTTCCTGTTTGACTTTATAAATATTTCATTGCTACGAGAGAAAATAAGGCAAATTCATAAGTTAAGGCAATTTGAAATGTACATCTAATAGAGAATCTTATTAAATATGGTTGCATTCTTGTACTGTTGTAATTACCTTTTCATCAGTCTGTTTTCTTCCAAGACTAATTTGTCATTGTGCCAGTTTTGAACACCTTCTATACAAAACATTAAGCCAAATACTGAGACACATGGAAGATACAAAAATCAATGGACAGCTGTGCTTTCAAGCTCAAGATAGAAGTCATTTCAGAAGCTGAATAGTGGGTTGCTGAGAACGAGAAGATGGTGTACATTAGGAGTCCACGGTGGCCTTTCAGAGAATGGTAGGGGTAGAAGTCACACTGCAAAGAGCTAAGTATAAGGGTGATAGATAAACACAGTCCTCCTCGCACTTAGGATCGAGTCCAAAATCCTCCTGGTACCATGTGAGACTGGTTGATCTGGCGACACCTGTTGGCTCTTCTTCCGGGTACTCCCGCCACATTGCCCTTTTTTCTCATCCTCCAAGTCACCATGTTCTCTCTGGCTGAGGACTTTCACATATCTAGTTCCTTCTGCCTGGAATGCTCTGTCTCTTATTCTTTGCCTAGTCATCTCCTGTTCAGGCTTTAGATCTCAGCTTAAATGTCGTTTCTTCCAGGAGACTCCACCACGTCGTGTCAGACCACACAAGCTGTGCACCCCGCAACACCTAGCCTACAAAGAGGAGGGCACACGCTAAGGTTGTAGAGAATTCAGCCCAATCTAAATTATGTCCCCCTGTTGATGCTCTCTTGTAGCCTCAGATGTTTCTCCTTCGTGACAATTTTGAACACGTGAGCGTATCTGGTTATCTGTGTAATGGAACAATAAGCTCCCTGGGGGAAGGGCCATGTCAGTTTGTATACCCAGGCCCTGGCACGCAGTCAGTTTGCAGGAAGTGTTTTCGAGTGGATGAACAAATGTAGATCACTCTTCAAATTTGGCAGTTTGTCAGTAAAGAAAAAGAGGAAGGACATTAGCTAAAATCAGTGATGCGTTCAAGGAAATGGATCATGGGCTGGTCTCAGCATCAGGAAATCTGAGTGTGTCTGTAGGAAAAGGAAGAGAGGCATTCACAGAGAAACTGAAGATGTGAATGAATGAGGGAATAATTAGTGGAGTAAGGGTCTACAGGAGTATGTGATAGAGAAAGAGCCCTGGAAAGAAGATCCTGTTTACTCTTAGAGAAGAAAGAGAGGGTTTGGAAGTAATAATCTGCTAGTGAGGGCTCAAATAAAATGAGATAATATGAATTAAGCTGCTGCTAAGTGCCACAACACTTTCAGTTATAGTGGCTTAATATCTAAAGAAAAATGCTTATGGAAGAGGTTCAAAATCGTGTACGTACCCGTGGTAACATTCTGTGGCTCCCAGAAACAATGCATTGAAATTCCTGTTTGTCACCTGTAGCGGGGGAGGGCTCCTGGAAGTGCCAGAATCTAGTCACGCTCCTATCGTTCTGCTGAAGAATTGAGGAAATCCATCTCCAGTTAGTGCTGATTTGGGGCAAATGTGAGAAAATTGTAGAGTTAATATCATTTTTTAAATGGACAAATACAGTTTTTAGCACATTTTGCTTTGTTTCCTACCTGGAAGACTCATTTTCTTCAGTGATGTTTTATGGGGAAGCCTGACCAGTTTCATGTTCTGTCTGTAACAGTGGATGTCCCGTAAAATGGCGAGATCGTAGTTTTGAAGGAGCTGGGTTTGGCGTATAAGGTCGCTGGGAATTCTGTAGTAACAGCGCAGTTTTACTGCATTGGCGCTGTCTCTCTTGGACAGAGGGTGTGTTAAACAAACGGTGACTAGCCGTGGCACACACCAAGCTATTGGATAGCCCGTTAAGTCCTTAAAAGTAAACGCAAAACCTTGTGACATGCCCCTACTTATAGGAGTCAGGAGTGAAAGTGTGCTTTGTATGCCACAATGTGGTGTGCAGATTTAAAAACAGTGAAGGAAGCAAGTCGTGGCCAAGTTCGAGAAGCACAGTGCCCAGGCCACACTGACATTAACCTCAGTGGTGATGGCCGAGCCCCTCTGTGGTTCTGGCCTCAAACAAATTCTCACATTCACAGGGTGGCTCGTGAGGCCCGATTCAAGGCTATAAGTTCCTTTCTGTTTCGAGACGTCAAGCCCTAGTGTTTTGAAATGCTGAAATAGAAAAGCATCCTAGAAAAACATTTTAATTGTAGAATAATTATTCACAGTACAAAAATTATATACTATAGAAATTATAAGGTGACAAATAAAAAGTGCTTTCTGGGATTCTCATGTTTTAACAGTTTTTGGGTAACTTTCCATAATTTTCATTTCCTTCCTTCCTTCCTCATATCTCTTGTACTCCTTTAAGAAAATATTACTTTCAAAACGAGTGACATTATATATCTGTTCAGCAGTGTCATTTATGCAGTTAATAATACACCTAGGACACCTTTCCACAGCTAAATGAAATAGAACGTAATTTTTTTTAACCAGCTTCCTTTTGACAGACATCAGGATTCTTTTCCAGATTTTTTTCTTTCAGTTTTTGCATCTTAATAGTCCTGCTGTAGTATTGTTGTTATAAATAGTCTCCCTGTGCAAACATTTTTGCTTCCATGTGAGAAGAAATCTGACAGACGTAGTCCTGGAAGTCAGATTTCTGGGTCAAAAGCACGTGTGTTTTTAAATTTGGATAGATATTGCCATGGTTCTTCAAAAATTTAGTACCAGCTTACACCTCTCCCAATGGGATATTTCAGTGCCCTGTCCCCCACACTCTTGAAAATGATGATCCATCTGTTAGCATCTCATTTGAATTTGCGTTTCTTAAATTTTGGGTGAGTTTGAAGATATTTCCCTGTGCTTACAGGTCGTTGTTGGTGCCCAGTGAGATGGCTGGTAATCCCTGCCCATTTCTCAGTGGGCTGTTTGTCGTTTTCTTAGCAGTTTGTGAAAACTCAGTGCATATTAATATTTGCTGCAAATATTTTCCTCACCTTATCGTTTATTTTTTGTTTATAATTGAGTTTTTGTGCCTTTTTAAAAAATCAGTTGTATCCTTTTTGGCTTCTAGATTTTATGTCATGATTAAAGTCCTTCTTGTGCTTCAAAATTTATTTTAAAAAGTTTCAGAGGCCAGCCTTGTGGCACAGCAGTTAAGTTCGCACATTCTGCTCTGGTGGCCCAGAGTTCGCAGGCTCGGATTCTGGGCGCAGACCTCCACACTCCTCCTCAAGCCATGCTGTGGCGGCATCCCACATGCAGAATAGAGGAAGACTGGCACAGATGTTAGCTCAGGGACAGTCTTCCTCATACAAAAAAAAAAAAAATTGACCCATGTTTTCTTCCAATGTTTTTATGGTTTCATGATTTAACTTTAAATGTGGTATATCTGGAATTTATTTTTGCTTAAGGGATGAAGGTAGAGATGCAGCCTTAAGTTTTCCAAATGGCTAACTGTTGTCTCAACGCCATTTTTGAGCACTCTCTTTTTTCATAGAATCTTTAAGTTTGAGATTTTATGACTGATAAACGTATCGTGTTTATAATACCATCTAGATAAAACAAGATGGAGTTGAGTTGGGAACGCTGCATGTGTGGTGCTGTAGGGTTCCCATGTAAATTAGGAATGGTACTACGACACAACAGTCCGAGGAATAAACTGCTTCTGAGGAAAACAAAAAGGAATGCTTATGGTTTTTGCTTGGATTATGAGATGAGAGGAACACATGTCAGAAAGGAGGTCTTAGTGTCTGTAAGGACTGGGAGCGGGTTTGCCCCCAGTGTATCCTGAGGCTTAACCCTTTCTGTAAAAGAGTATCAGCCTAAACTAGGGAAACACTTTTCATGAGCATGTATTTTACCCTGAATGTTCTTCAGTAAATAGACACCGTTTTTATAGAAATTTGGTTCTATGGTTTGTTGAAATTTATAACTAACTCACTGGAACTCATTGATCTTATTAAATGGGAGACCTCAGTGTAACGTTCCTGAGGTGACAGATGGAGTTTTCTGGTTCGCAGAACTTCACACTGCCCTCACGAGCTATAACACATGTCTTCCGCGTATTCCAGTCTCCTTCCTTTATCATTAAAGGCCTTCACCAAAGTGGAAGTAGTGACAACTGTGGAATTTGAAGATATTGTCGCAGTATTTGTTGTTGCGTCCTCTGGGTTGGATGGATTGGTTCAGGGAAAACGATAGGACTGTAACTTGTGTAATGAAACATGCTCTGATGGCAGCAAGAAGGGGGAAATGAGCTGTGAATGTAGCATGGGTGAGAACAGTTACTTAAGGGAAAGATCTGAGTTTCGGAGAAGCAAATGAAACCTCTCAGCTACTTTTAGTTTTTGCCAAAGAATGGTAGCGAATGTGAGTCGAGAAGAACTGTGGGCTAGATGATAGGTTCTCCTTGTTGACCCAGGATAAACCTGAGATTTACAGATACGTGGATGTTTAAGGCTTAACGTAGAAAAAATGTAGCTATCAATTAGTTATGTTTTCTCTGAAATTTATTGCAACTGAGAAGAGCAGGGATCTATGACGTATGTGGTAAAGGAGGGAGATTGACTGCTTCCGCGTCAGACCAGCGTACAGTTCTCCTGGATTAAAATTTGACTTTTAGAATCATCTTATGAACGTCAGTGGGAAATGAGCTTTCAGAGCTTATTGATTTTGTTTTTAATATTTTCACTTGAGGCAAACTATAACCTAAAACCCAGCTATGACTCAACACAGTTCTTTTCTTCTTTCCTCTAAATATTTAAGTGTAAATTACAGTTTATTACTTTAAAGTATGGTTCTGAGACCTATAAACTTCAGAGTCAAGCCATTTAACTTTGTAACATTTGTCTACATGTTAAATTTAGTTGGACTTCACATGAAAAATTATGGAAGATAAGCTAAGTCAGAAATGTGTTTACTATTCTTGATTTAAGGTAAACATAGAGCTTAAATTGAATCAAATGCATCTATTTTCATGTCTTTTGGTAATGTAGCATATTCCCACAAAATTAAAAGATTTTATTGGTATATATAGATCCGGCAGAGAAATGTACAACATTAAACAATAATGTTAGTTGTAGACTCTAGTGATAATTTATGAATTCTCTTTAATTTAATGAATGTATGTGAATACTTTTAAAAATTCATAAGATACTTGTCTTCATTACACTATAGTTAGAGCCCGTTCATTAAGTGTAACTTTGGCAGCATAATTTCTGAATTTTAAATTATGGCTTCAACTGAATGAAGTACTCTTATGTTAAACGATTTTTTTTAAGGTGCTTGGCTGACATAACCTTACAAAATAGTCTAAGACATTTATATTTGGGATTGAAACTACCAGTGCTCTCCAAATGAAGGAGAATTAATTTTCAGGATTAACGTAGGATTTTGAAACCATAAGCTTCACACTAAAGAGACCCAATGATGACTGGAGGTCACGTGCAGCAGAAGATTTAGGCTTCTCAGGGGATTTTGTTTTCAATCCGGCAGTCTCATACTGTTGTTATATAATATATACTGCCTTCCTCCGTCTCGTGGAGACAGCAATCCTTACTTTCTGTCTCCTGAGCATCATAGCCCAGGCTTGGGACAAAAATTAAGAAGTAGAAGGCTAGGACTCCGCTCACTGAGGTTCAGAACCCGTCTTGCTATCAACATTTGACTTCCAGCGCTTAGAAACATTCAGTATTTGTTGGGTGCCTTACTTTGATTGTAGAAGCAGGTCAGTTTTCATGTACTACAAGAATTGCTGTTGGAACTAAAGTTCTAAATACACAAAAATACATTTCTCAAGGCTAGACCATTGTTCTGGATCAGCGTTGCACTTTCCTTCTTGTGGTTATGTGCATACAGAGAGCTAAGTTGCTGCCTAATGTCATTGGCTTCATTAATGATATTGTTATATTTAACTCTGTAAAAAAAATGAACATTTCCTAATCTTAGGAGATGACTGATATACTCCTCTAGCTTTGTAGACCCACCTTGGATTTAAGTTGTCATTGTTATTATTTATACCCAGCAGCTGAGGGGAAAAGAGCTGCCTTCCATTCTAGATAGAATTGCGATGCTCTGGGTAGCAATGTGTACATTTGCATTTTTCTGTGGTAAAAATGGCTTAAATATTTTATATTTTAGTGTCATGTTAGAGATTTCATTCCATGATCATTTGTTCATTCACATGTATTTTTATTTTTAGCTCTAAGCGAAAGACATGAGGCCTAAGACTGAAATGAGGTTGTTTTGAGGCCATCTGATTTCTGACTAGAAGGTGTGCGATCGCCTCGTCCTGAAACCACTTCAAACAGAATGGTAATGGCAAAACCTAAGTAAAAGAGAGGCCTTCATGTTTTTCCATGTCTGTTCTCCTACCCCAATTCCTTCTTTTTTAAGATTAAAAAAAAAATTTTAAGTTGTGAACAAAAGGTATTACTTACTGTCATATCCTAACTAAACTGGCTCAAATGTTTAAAAAAAGGATTAATTGTATAAGTCCACATATTTCTTAAACCTTTTAGAGTTGTTTAAACCCACTGTTTTTGAAGTGAGGTACTTAACTAGCAGCGAAATATTTATTATATGAAACTACCTGAGCCATTAGAAATTTGCGGATTGAAATAATTTTTTTCCTTTGAAAACTGATAAAATTTGCTCTTAAAAGGGACTCTGGACTTAGTAAGTTTTTCAGACTAGAAAGTAAGAATTCTTGCCGCAACTTTCTTTTTCTGTCATAAAGAATTTTTATGTTTTATATGTGTGTTTTTTTAGTCTTTTAAAATGTGAACTGCCTATTATTAGTTGTCAGTTAATTCTGCTTTAATTATTACATATGTCTTAGTTCAAAATATATTTTATAGTTGAAGGTACTATAGCACTGTTTGTTTTCATTGTAGTAAAACTTTTTTGTGGGGGAGGCTTCTGTTTATTAGGTTTATTCCAGTCGGCTCTGTTCCATTAAATATGTTGATATGTTTATGTGTGTTTATAAGTCAATTACTAGGCTTAATTCCCCTGGGGAATAGAATTCCAATAGGTTCTTCGCTCAAGTTCAGATTTTATGCTAAGCCGTTTTTTCAGAATAAGTGGTTCTTTATGGTGTTTCATTTCCTGTACTACCTGTGACAGCATTATAGCAAATACAGTATCACAAATTTACTTATATTTAGCCTAAATTATGCATTTGTTTAATTGACAAATGCCGAGAAAATGAAATTGTCATCCCATTCCGGAAGGTAGTACAGAGCGCAAATTCTAAGGCAGCATCCGCAGGAATGTTTTGTTTTAAAGTCCTCCTTGTTTTCCTGTTTTCTTCCAGGGAGTCGGTGTTGCTATAGTTCTATACAACACCTCATTTCTCTACAGATAGGATTTTCTTACAAAGAGTATTACAGATAGTATTTTACAAACAGTATTTTCTCAGATACTGAGACGACCTAAACTTATAAATACTGTTTTTATTCGTATGTGACTTTCTGTGCTGACAGACTTACTCATGGGCTGTGTAAATCCAGGCGCTGTTTAGGGCAATGATTTTATATCTGGATCTCAGTTTACACTTAAATAAGCCAGCCTAACCTGTTCTAAAGAAAAACAGTGTACAATGGGTTGTTTCTTTGTTTTCCATATCTCCTGATGTGTTCATTTATTCTTCTGGAAGTGTGAACTCTGACCTCGATTTTTCTATGGAAAAATTAATTAAATAGGCTGGTTTAAAGAGCATGGTTTTTAAGCCTGTGGTAGAATTGTTCATTTGGTTCACTTTTGTATATTAATGTTTTAATGAGAGACAATTACTAATTGTTTTTACTTTTAGAAATTCTCATTTCTTATATTTAGCCAAAGAAGATTTTTTCATTTTTAAATAAAGCCTATCTAGATTGACTCTTTTGGGGGTTAGAAGAACTTTGAATGTCATCTTTCTTATTTCATGTGCTGAAAGGTAGTGTGATAGAAATGCAGAGACTTTTAACCACTATTAATTGGCTAAAAAATGTAGTTTCTAAAGTATGAGTTATACAAGAAGAAAATCAGTAATTTCATTTATGTGTCTGATTCTCTGTCACCAGAATGGCAGCTTTTAAAAGAAAATACAGAACCAATTCCACTTTAATTTAAAGCCTGAAATTATAAATGTGAAGATATTTTGACCCAGTAGATATTAAATAGGTGATATGTATGAGCATAGTTTAATATTTATTTTATTGTTAAGTAAACTTGTTTTTAAGCAAACTTTAATATTAGACTTAAGAACTTATAACTGTAAGATGAGAAAATAAACATTAACTTTAAAATGTCATTTTGAAAATTATGAAAGTAAATATTGACCTTTTCTAAGAAAATCTTTTCATTTTGACATTGTTTAATTTTTTTTCCTTTTTGTTTTTTAGGTTTGCAATTTTTTTTGGTGATGGCATGTTCAGAATCTTGGATCCCTAAGTTGAATATATTGGAAATATTTAGGAACCTTGGAAGTTGTTTTTGTATGCATAATGACTTACTAGGTGGATCAGTAGGCTTAATCAAAAGTATATAAAAGAGTAGGTATAATAATTTGTGTCTCTAAGTTGGCATGCATGTTTCGAATTCTCTCCTACCAGTATTAGTGTCATAGTCTAGACAGAGTGATCTTTTGAAGATTTGCGGTTTTTGTGGTCCTCCTATGTAATCCTCCCATGCCGGTTTGGTCAGCTTGTTTTCCTTTCTATCTGCCTTGCAGTGTTGCTTACTTAGATTAGAGGTAATTATTCATCAGGAAGAGAGAAGAGAAAAAAACTCATGAAGTGACAATCCTAAAGGTAGTAATTACAAAATTTCAACCTGGAAATGACCTGAGCACGGTCTATGTTAGAAAATGCAAATTCGACCATGTTATATACACATACACTTGTGGCAAAATGCTGCCAATTTTCCAATTAGATGTTATTATGTAGGACAGGGTGCTAATGAGGAGGGAAAAGACCTGTTTAGTTTCACATCCTCCCCCCTCCCTATTGTTGGGTGAATGAATTAGTGGAAAGTAAAATCGACAAGAGGTAGACGGTATGAATGAAAAGAAGGAACAAAACTTTAATCTCCAGGAAAGATTATTTCCCCTTAAAAAATTGAAAGTTGGCTATATTCCATGTACCTGAACACGCTATTCTGAAACCATAGGCCACTTTCATGTAGAGCTAGAATGTGAGCTAGGGGATTCTTGCCCATAGGAGTGGGTGGAGAACCTGTATTTGATAGGAGAGTCACACAGTCCCTGGGCCACTGGGGCGCCATTATCAGTGGTTGTCATTTTCTCTGGCCTGTTCCTGCTGGGATTAGGAAACTGGAACGTTCTGGGGCAGATTGTTATTTTGATGGTCAAATATGACTGCCTCCCTACTCTTTTGACCAAAATTGGGGAAAGACTGATTTTTAAGACCATATTCAGAGCAACTTGAAAAAGAATCAAAGGGAAAGGATGAGGAGAATTCAGGAAACTAGAGAGACTGAATGTAGCTTGGTAGAATGTTAATGTATTCGTTTATTCTAAGGTTTATTATTGGTAGATTATCCAGTAATACCGAAATTGGTGTATAATAGAAGTTTTCATAACATTTCTATTAGAAGGCTTTTAAAAGCTAAATAGGCTATATTGTAACTGCACCCCCCCCCCCAATCTTCTTACTTTGCTTTGTTTGAAGAGGAATAGGCTGATATATATTTAATAGGTGGCACATTTAAAACATTAGATAGGTTTTTAAAAATCAAGTTATATCAATGTAAATCTGTTGCCTATTTAGCTGCTTTTCTATTACACCTGGCTTTTTAAAAGCTGTTTTTGTGATACTTTTGTCAATAGAGGTGTTTCCTCTTAGCCAGTTCTAGCCACGATGTTGACTGGACCTCAGCATCTAATATACCCAGAAGGATTTAGGCAGGCAGGAAAAAACTTGGTTCCTACTACAATGAATATTTTAAAGACCTTCTTAGATTCTTAACACTTTGAGTACAAATGAAAGAGACCCAAGAGAGGGAAAGATTTAAGAGCCTAAGAATAAAAAGCGGTGGGGAGGGTCGGGGGTGATCTCTTATATAGCTAACCTGAGGGCACTGGGGGTTGTGAGGAGGCGTGTGGAAGTGACAGTGGGCATTCTCATGTTAATTTAGGCATTCACACTAGCCTGCTCTAGTAGTTTAAGGATAGTGGCAGGTGATCTTGGGAAATATTAATGCATTTCCTAACAATGAATTTGATTTTATTTTGGTATGCTGTAAATGGATATGTGGCTCAAAGATGAACTTAATTCAAAATACTTATCTTAGATACTAGGAAAAATATTATAAAAATGGGTTTTTTGTCCCTGTTACATAGCTTTAGAAAATAACATACAAGACTGAGCATAGCAGGGAATTGATGGCATGAATGTAATCAGTATTTGATGGTTGCTTTCTAAAAACTTTTAAATAAAACCTTGAATTTGTTTGCCATTGGGCTCAGTGGTACCATAGCAGCATTTTAGTGTTTATCTCATGGAAAATCTGTACCTTCTTGGGTCACTGCACTTCATAGTCTGGCACATCACTGTGAGAATGCAGAAATCTGACTCAGTTTACTCAGGGATGAACAGATCTTTGTAAGTTTGGGTACAGTAAGTGCATAGGGACAGACAGAGAACGCCTAGGATAATGGCTCTTTGCATCTTGGAAGTTTTAACCCCATTTTGAAAATCTGAAGAAAGCTATAGCTCCTTTCCCCGACAAGACTGTGGTTTCTGAGGGAGGGGGACTGCCCTTGATCATCAGCACAGGAAGCCCTGATCGAAAAGATCATCTTCATTTTACTTCTGACCTCGCTCTGACTTTGTTGTCGCTCTCTGTCAGGTTCTCTCTCGCCTCTGAAAGGAGCGTCAAATCTCGAAGGACGCTTACTGCTTTACACATTGAACTGAAGCTCCTGTCCCGAGCTTTGTCATGTAATGGAGCAGAAATCCTCTGCACAGGGCCCTCAGCGTCCAGGTGCTGAGAACAGAGCCCGAGACGTTGAGGGGTGGCACTGCCCTCCTCGTAAGACCTGCGCCTGCTGGTTTAGGGGTGTTTGTTTCATAGTCAAGTTGAATGTTAATGTTTTCTTTTTAAAAATGAGCATATTTCTTCTATATTTTTTATTATTATAAATGTTTTTTTTTTACCTGTGACTTTTTCTCATGTCTTAAGATATCAAATTCATGGTGTAAAATGTGTACTTTAGATTAACATAGTGACTGGAAATTTAGGATTCTGTTATTTTTTGACTGAAATTTGTAGCACATTTTCAAGAAGATTGTTCAGATTCCCAGATAATTGGTTCTTTATTCCTTTCAAGTTTCCTAAATGTATAATTACTTCAGAATTTTATTAATCCATTTATAAGTTTAGAGAAAGCTGTCTTCAGTTTATATTTTGACACAGAATGGATGTGTTTGATTTATCTTATTCGGAATATATTTTGACAAAAGTTTGCTTTCAAGTAGCTCTCATCTTCGTTTTGGAATCTCAGATCACCTGCTTGTAATCACTCATTGGGACTTTTCTGCAAAATACAGCTTCACTGAGAAGGTCGTCCTTGGAAAATCAAGAATTGGGACTGAGTGGAGAGATGGAAGAGCGTCATCAGATTGAGCCCAGCACGTTCTGGAAACGTTAGACTGCATTGCCTTTGTACATGGACCATAATGTGACTGTCTTTTGTGAATTGGACCTATAGACAGATAAAATAACCTCGTAAAATGTACCTTTACTGTAAGAAGAACACCACTCCAGTCTCTAGACCATTCTGTCAGTACAGTGTGCTCCTGATTACTCCCCTGCTGAAGGGGAGCCTGGGTCACTGAACTTGACTGAGAAGTAGACGTCGTGTGTTCTGGATTTGAAGGTGATTTTGTATTTCCTTTTGGAATGTGGTGTCTCGATCTTTCCAACATGAGCCTCACAATTTCATGCCCTGAGAGAGGAGCCCAAGTACCTCTGCGCTGACACTCGTTCTCTGTCCTTCTTTTTTCCTGTACTGTTGACTTCAGTGTGGGGAAAACATCAAGCATATAGGATTCCAGAATTGGTCAGAATCCTATGAAATCTATCCCGCTTACCCTTCCAGGTAATTTTATTGCATGTCCTTCCCGGCTCATGTAAATGATGCCAAGTTTGGGGCCCTTTCTTAGGTCAGGATAGAGTTACAGAGGCACTGTTCAGGCCTCTTCCTCCCATTGTCACGTTTGGTCTTGCCTGCAGTGGGAGGTTTTCAGTCACCTTACTGTGAAAGAGTCCACTCGTGTCCTTTCGTTTCCATCTGCCTTCCTGCATGTTCTGGTAGGGAAATAGAATAGATCTACACTTCGGGCTCTTAGCTGTCTAAGGGTTGCCTGTAAAAATTCACAGCATTGTATTTACAACACAGCTTTTTAGCTGTGGTGTTGACAGTAGTCCCCAGTGGACATCTGCTCTGTGCTGGGCGCCTTACCGGGTGTGGTTGTCCACTCTTCGTCTCCCCTGCTCCATTCTCTTGAGGCCAGGAGTGAACTTCATCATGCTTCAGGCATCAGAAGAACCAGAAGTCACTTCCTGTAAGCTTGCTGGTTCCTGGGGTCCTGAGTTAACGAGGTAGTAAGAGATCCATGTGTTCCCACCTGGATGCTGGTAAAAACAGATCATGTGCAGAGAGGCCCGTGGGGAATGGGGCGAAACAGGTGAAGGGGATGAAGAGTTACAAACTGACAATTATAAAATAAATATGCCATGGAGATGTAATATACAGCATAGGGAGTATAGTGAATAATATTATAGCCACTTTATAGGGGGACAGACGGTAACTAGACTTATTGTGGTGATCATTTCATCATATAAATATCGAATCACTATGTTGTACACCTGAAACTAACGTAATGTTGTATATCAATAATACTTCAATAAAAAAAAATCGTGCAGAAAAAGTGATCATGTCAATATGATTTTTAATGTAAGATTTGTCAAAAAAAAAAAAAAAGGCCAAATTTTAGGTTAACCTACGTGAACCCACATTGAATTTCCAGGTATCTCTTACTTAAAAAAAAAAAAATCGACCTCGTCCTTAAAAAACATTACCTAATTTGGTAATGTCAGGGTAATTTCCCTGACATTTTCAAAATGTGATATTACTCTAAAAATTTTTTACACTTAGTTTTCAGAAACACGTGCAAATATGTTTTGTGTAAAAGAGTATCTACTGTATATAATAATTTTCTGACTCTTGCTCTAATAAATATTAAACTTAAGTGGTCTCATTATTTAAAACCTAATAGTTAAATTTTTTGAGTAAAATTTTACAGCATATCCTATCGTTACTTTTCATGTAATGTACAGATACTCGTAGAAGCTGCCTATGTGGGTTTGTTTTCCACATATAAAAATATTGTAAACAGAGTCCACGTCTTCAGTAAGAGTTTCTAGACCTTTGGCTATAATTACCAAGTGTTTGGGATTGAGCTGGCTGGAAATGCAAATTGAGCTTTTCTGTGCGTGTAGCAAACTTTGTGCAAATAAAGTAGCTTTGTACTCTGAAGGAGCTTTTAGTAATTACATTTTTGGTAAATAAAATACAGGTGAGTTAGAAGAAAGGAAATGAACAAAAAGATCTGTGAATGTGATGGTCTAAATTAGTGGTTTGCAATCTGTTTCTGTCCCGTTTAAGAGTGTTAGTAAGTTAGAAATTGAGTTTGGGGGGATCTGTAGTTGGAAGAGAAAAGAAAGACGCTCGTCTGGGATCAGCAGTGGTGTGGGTCAGTGTGTGTAAGCTGTGCCCCGTGGACCTGAACTCAGGGTCAAAGAAGCTTGATGGTAGACGTCTATCCCCACAGTTCCTGAATGGCCAGCAGAGGATGGGTGCCCATCTGAGGCAAAATGGGAAACAGAAAAACAAGGACAGTGTAGGGACTTTAGAAAGTTTTCTCAGTTTAAAAAAATGTCCTTTAGACTTTTATGTCCTTCGCTCTACTGTGTGCCCTTTTTTGATTAAAAAAAAAAAAAAAGCTTGCCATCCTAAGTTCTCTAAAGATATTTTTAAAATTTTTTATTGGTCTGTGAAATCAAAAGGCTGGGAGCTGCTGGTTCTTGGAACAGTGCAGTATTAGCATATTAAGGTCCCAGTTGTTTATCCCACAACCCATAACTCACAGGACACTGAATAGGGTGCCAGAGAACAGTTTGGGAAAGTTGAGGTAATTCCTTCAGCATTGCTATGTGGTGGGAGTCATTGTCTTAAAAGCCTTAGCCTGGTAGCGGTTAAAAGGACGGCGAGTATCATCTTGTTTCAACCAGTGGTTGTCTGGAAACCTCTCGAGCAGATTTCCAACAGTTCTGTGTGAAAATGAACTGAAACTTCAGATAATTCAAAGATCCACTACAACACCAACTTTGAGGAAATCATCTACACTACCTTACAGATAAGTTTTCAACTTGCAAAATAGTCACCAACCTGCAAAAAATTCTACACTAATAAATGACCAGAAGTGATGCAATTGTTAGAACTTGTTTCATTTCCATTTCTGCTTATCTTTAATGTCAAGTTTAAGATTGACTTTATATGCCATAGTCTTGTGCGACTAGACTGTAGTCATGTGCCCCATAATGACGTTTTGGTCAATGACAGACCGAATATATGATGGTGGTCCCATAACATTAGTACCAGAGAACCTGGGCATATAGTAGGCTATACCATCTAGGCTTGTGTAAATACACTCAAGGATGTCCGCAGAATGACGAGATCACCCAACGATGCATTTCTCAGAACATGTCCCTGTCGTTGAGCGACGTGCGACTGTACTTTTGTTAATTAGTTTTAAAGAACTAGACAAAAGGATCCTGGAAGAGGAGAAACTAAGGATCAATTCAGTGATTGCCTTCATATTCCCAATGAAAGGGCATTTTTTTACAAAAATTTAAGCTATACAATACCAATTTTTATATCTCATCCACTTATTTGCTAGCCACTGTGCTAAGTGATATATATAAAATGTATCAAGGGATTAATTTCCAAGAAAGAGACTGAGGTTTCTTGCTTTGGCGTCTGGAACATGAAGGTTGGTATCCTTGCTAAATGGATACTTGTGGGCGAGTTTAGAGGAAGTTGATGATCTCCAGTCATGGTTTACAATACTCCAAGCACCTCCCTTTACCTCCGGGGATGTTGCAAAATTCCTACTGAATTGCTCATTAGGGAAAGCTTGCCATAGTCTACATTAAGTGTTTTCCTTAGAGACTTTTTCTGAGGAGACTCAACTTTGAATTATTAAACCCAGGGCCGTGATTAGTGAGGCAGACACCTGCTCTCTGTATTCACTGGGACTTGAAAGCAAGAATGAAATTACTAAATAAAATGAAATTGGCTTGAGGGATATTTTGGACTTCATTTGCTGCATGTTGTGTATTCTTTCCCACGGGTACAAAACTATCAGCAAGGGCTTTAAATTTCTCAATACTGGAAGGAAATACTTTGCCATTATAATTTTGGATTAAATACATTTAGCAGCCTCAATTTTGTAGCAGAGAAAAGATTATAAATCGATACACAGTGATTGAAATCATTTCACCTAAAATATGATAACCAGAAATTGTGGTAGATTTGCAATTTCTTGTTTTGAAGAGAAAGCACCAAGTTTCTGACTATGGATCTTTGCCGACACATTTATAAGCAGGGAATTTGGTTTTTTTCTCTCCAGTATCTCAGTCTTGCTCCAAACCAAGTTACATTTTTAGTCACTAATACCTCAGACGTTTTCCCTTAGGAATGAGGATTTTCTTTAGCTCTTGAGTGGCTCTCAGTGGCCCCCTCCAGGCCCCATTTTGGCCTTAGAAAACCACATCGCAGAATGAGCTACAATGCAATGTTAAAAACCTCATTTGTGGAATCATCTAGAAAATATTAAAATATTCACATGATTGTAGGACCGTTTTCCCACTTTCAGAAATGAATTCTTCTAAGTATGAGGCCAAGTACAGGCGAATGTGTGGTTCACGGGTAGCTCAGTCCACGTTTCCACCAGTTCTTGTTCGGCCGGATTCAGCCCGACGTCTCTGTGCTGTAGCTGCCGGGTGGCGCGGCTCGATTTCTGAGCAGCTGAGTTTCTTGATGATTTTAGGAAGTCTAGGCCAGATTGGGGGAGCGTTGTTTTTCACATCTACCAGCATAAGAAATGCCTGTTTGCATTTTTTTAATAACAATTTTCCAGGAAATCCTTGTAGCAAATTGTAGTTTCTCCCTTGCTCTGGATCTTATTTTTTAGATTTATCTGTTTAAATTGAGATTAAGAAGTGGGGCTAATCCAGTAGCTGCCATTTCCTCTAAAAAATTGCCACCAGCAGCTGACCTAGAATTCCATCTTGTACTCAGTATTGTTTATAATACGTAAGTCCTAAATTTTGACCCAAAAAATGACACATTTGTTCCGAGTGGAGTAAAGGACCCTGTAAAAGCCTTTTCTGTCACCTTTCCAGCCTGGTCTCCTGCCCCTGAGAGCTTTCTGGCCCCCATTGGTGGTGAAGTTGATGACCACCTTAGAGGCTGGAAATTCAGAGCAAGAATCAGAAAGAGGTGATAGAAGCGAAGCGGCACAGGGATGGGGTAAGAAGTCCTTGACGTGCAGCAAGGCCTGGCCCGGGTGCAGGTGTTGGTGGGGTATCCGTACGTTTTTATGACAGCGGGTCAGGGCTGAGCGCTGCGCAGTGGCTCTTGCCTCTTCCAGTTCTCTCTGCACGCTCGTCTTCCTCTTGTTGCTGGACACCTGCATTTGCACGAATGAAAGGTTTTTGCACACGATTACACTGGTGCCTAGGTAGGCATCAAATTACGAGTGGGCAGTTTCTCGTCTCCTTAGACCCTGCTGAATGAATGAAGATGACGTTTCTCAACAGTTGGAAGTTGTCGCTCGCCGTTCTTGCTTCCTAGTTCTCCCCACCTTTCTCAGTATGACAGTCCATGGCAAAGTGATTTTCTCAAAAAGCTACTGGGTAGGGGAACTTGAGAAGCAGGGTACAATCAGGCACGGTGTTTAAATTATTCCTTCCTGCACCATATCGAAGGAGGCTTACTGTGTTCCGGGTGCTGTTCTGACCTCTTGGGAAACCGAACACACAAAGCGTGGCGTCTACGTCCCAGCAGAGGGAAACACACCATAAGTAAATTGCCATCCTGGAGAAGATGGTGAAGAGCAGAGCGAGTGTGCTCAGGACGTGGGGATGGGAGGGAGGAGCGGGTCTCAGTTTTTAAATAGGGACATCAGAGGAGTCCTCGTTGGGAAAGTGAGATTTGTCCGTGTAAGTGGGAGCTGACCAACAGGTTTATCTTAAGGAAGAGAAAATATAAAATACTGAAAAATTTCCAACAATGTTTACTGCTTTTCCAGCCATTTCTTAACCTATACGAGAAGCTCTCACTGCATCTAAATGCAGCTGTGCACATTCCTCCTGCCTACATTTTTCTTTTCCAGGGCCCAGCCCAGATGGCATCTCCATGACATTGTTTGTGGTGGAAGGCGTGGCCATAAGACAGCATGGCAGAATATGACACTCGAAGAGTGCAGAGCTCCCACCAGGACGAGTGGCCTTTTAGATGGGGCCCTCAAGGATGGGCCACGTTTCATAAGGGGGGTTAGGATGCCAGGCCAGGCTGAGGGAGCACCATGAGCTGAAGCAGGCCAGCAGGAGCTGGTTGGAACTTCTGGGTGATTAAAACAAGACAGATTATGGAACACCCCAAATGTCACGCTAGCGAGTAAGGGTTCGATTCCACAGGCGGGAGAGGCCACTGCTGTCCTCTGGAGCTTCTCCCCATGGGAGTTTCCACTGAGTAGGGCAAAGATTTCTCGGCTCTCCTGGGTTCTCAGTTTGTAATCTCTGGCAAGTGAGGAACAGAAAAGAAGGTGGTGAGGGATAATTTCCTCTTGCATCTCTCTACCTGTTTTTCCAAAATGCAGTTAACTTTTTTTCTCAGAAAAATGATATGATTCATAAAAATTTCAAATGGCACAGAAAAATAGCAAAATTCACTGTCTCACTCCTGTTAATAGGCTGATCATCGCCAGTTTAGACTTCCTTGTGCTCAGCAGCAAGCAGCACACATTATCAGTGCTGACAGCATCCTTTGTAGTGGCTGCTCTGTGCGGATGTAACCGGCTCCCTATTGCTGGATGTTCAGTGGTTTACAATTCTCATTATTCAGGTTCTTTATGGTTTTTCATTCTTATAAACTCAGTTTCAGTGACTATCCTTCTGTATAATATGTGCACTTACCAATTATCTCCTTGCTATAAATTATGGACATTTCAAAAAATCAGGATGCCTGTAACTGAAATACACAATACCGGGATTTAGTACTGCAAGACCTTACCTTTGAGCAGTGTGTGTGTGTGTGTGTGTGTGCTTTTTAAAGCACTTTAGCAACAGCTTCTCTATTCAGATATGCACAGTGACACTCATTGCAAGGTGGGTTAGGGGAGAGGGCACCTCTCCTGTGGGCAGGTGAGGGAGCTGGGGCTTCTCCGCTTCCTGGGTGCTGCCACTGCATCACCAGGAGCACCTGCTGCTCATGAAGCAGCTCTCAGAGCACTGACTCCCAGGCCAGTGCCGACAGAAGCTTTTGGAATATAAGGTGATTAGCACATATAGCCAAACTAAGAATGGAACTTTCTAGCTTCCTCCCATGAAACTGCTTTGATTCCAAGTTTTACTGTTCTCATTAGGCAGATCAAGGAGACAACACATTTTTCTGAGAAGTTGAAAATCATACGGCAAAATTCTGATCTATTTCTCAGTGTAGGAAGTCTTTACGAGAGTTAAGTGTGAGTGATACCCATTTTAGCTTTTTCAGGGGAATGCGCCTTCTAGAAGAGGTCTCATTGGATTACCCGATGGTGGTCTTCCATCCATGCTGTCCTCCCAAGCCACTTCCATTCTCAAGATCTCTAGATGGTTCCTAGATTAAACCACTGTGCGCTAAACACAATGAATGGGACTCAAAGAGTTAAGGACTCAGTGTCCTGTTATGTGGAAGACTTGGCTTAGGTTGAAGTCATAAGTTCTATTCTGTCTTCTTAAAAATGAGCACTACTTGGGGCCAGCCCAGGGGCATAGTGGTTGAGTTCGCGGGCACTGCTTCAGTGGCCTGGGGTTCGCAGTGCCCCTACACACTGCTCATCAAGTCATACTGTGGCAGTGTCCTACATACAAAATAGAGGAAGACCGGCACAGACATTAGCTCAGGGACAATCTTCCTCAAGCAAAAAGAGGAAGATTGGCAATAAATGTTAGCTCAGGGCCATCTTCCTCACAAAAAAAAAAGTGCTACTTAAAAATTGTAACTATATCACCTCTTCTGATCAGCCAGCCCCTTTGGTGTGTTCTCACTCCTTCTGTCTCAGGGCCTTTGCAGTTGCGGTTCCCTTTGCTTAGAATGCTCCTCCCCAGGTACACACGTGGCTCACACCCTTGCATCATTTAGCTCTCTGCTAAAGTGTCTCCTCATCAGAGGGACCTTCTCTAATAACCTGCCTAAAGTAGCATCTCTTTCATTTTCTCCCTTATTTCCTCCTTGCAATTCTCACAACCTGACATTAAAGATTTGTCTCCTCCATTGAAATATAAACTCAGAGCAGGGTCTTTGTTTTGTTCCTGACTGTTTCTTCAAAACCCAGAGCAAAACTTGACATATATTACAAACTCAACAAATAGTATATAATAGTGGAATGAGTGAATGAATGACTCTCCCACTGCTCCCACATAGGGAGTTGTGAAGAAACTTGGAGCATTTAAAGAATGGAAGGAAGTCAAGGACTTATGGAAAAGCAGCTTAGAGGAGCTGACTGCTGAGCTGACCTCCAGGCAGGCTGTCCAGTCCATCAGCACCATCCCTACCTCCAGCTCTTCTTTCTCTCTCTTCATATTCACTTGAAACCATTGCTCCAAACATTCCCCCAATGGGAGGGTGCCATGCTAATGACAAACACTGGCTGTAAACATGTTGGTGGATTAGTACGTTCAATAGGTTGTTACTGAGCAAGAGCTGTGGTGAGGCATTGTGCTGGAGTCCGGGGTTACAAGTCACTGGACAGACTCATTGGGCTGGCTGTTTTCGGAGTGCTTTTGGTTGGATGAGATGGCCCTCTGCCATCCCCACCTAAGAGAAGAGCTCTGAAGGAGGGGGAGGTTGCTGAGTGGGGAAGGAGCTACAATATGGAGCCCGTATTCACAGGAGGTTGTGGGTGTAGTATGTGGTCTTTGGGCAGAAGGAGGGCAGAAATAGGGGGCAACAACACGGCCACCTCAGGGCTTTGGCAGGCTCCCCTGGGCTCAGGGCAGAGTGAGGAAGCCCTCAGTGCGTACTCGGATTTTCTCCACATCAATAAATAAAGTTCTGACGACTGCCACTTTCTAGGTTACACGTCTGTGGACTGAATTCAGAAACTAATAATAATTTAAAATATTTCTATGCATGAATATTCCAGAAAGTTCTAAGGCCATAAAGTCTACTTAAAAACAACTTTTGAAACAAGGAATTTGTATTTCTCAATACAAATTAACACAAACAATACAAATGCTTAAGATTCAAAAGAAAGACAAAAAACAAAACTCTTTATTCCTCTGACAATGCAAATAGACTAAAATTTAAGGAAGCGGGATTTCTGAGTGATTTTTCTCACTTATGAAAACAATAAATCCTTCAACTACTCTAAAAGAGACATCTTGAACTTTTCTGTAAGGAATATTTAATTGAAAAGGAACATAGTACAAACATGCATGACCATGAAATCCTAACCTGTACATAGCTTGAGGATTTGCATGGAGACAGAATCTCTGTCCTCTACTTATGAAATTACTGAAATACAGTTGTACCGTATGCTTTCTGACACATAATGTTCTAAGAGTGGCAAGTACACATAGCACTCATAGCATCAGGAAAAACCCAAACTGGTAAAATAGGACCTCATGTTCTTCCTCTCCACCTGCTCCTTTCCCTCTCATGCCAGCTCTCAGAAATAACGCTCCAACTCAGTCCTTCTCAAAGTGTGTGTGTGAGCGTGGGTGTGAATTACCCGGAGGCCCACCTAGTTCAGTCGCAGATTCAGATTCAGGATTTCTGGACTGAGGCTTGGGATTCAGCTTTTCTCTCCAGCTCATGGGTGAAGCCAGTACGACTGGTCCACAGATGACATGGAATAGCAAGGCTCTAGCTCAAGACCTTTCACAGGCATTTTTTTTCGTGGAAACTTTATAACTACCCTGTGAGTTGAGCAGTGCTGATGTTGCCTCTTTTTACACATAATAAAACAGGTGCCAAGAGGTAGATTGCATAACGTCATGCTGCAACCCAAGTTTTCTAAGTCCTCATGGAGTGTTTTTATCTCACTAGTTCTAATTTGCTTGTTGCATCATGAATGTAGAAGTGGGGAACACGGAGGTGGAGCTAAAATGATATTTTGGGAAATGCAATAGAGTAATACACACATACTTTTATTATTATTAATATTGTTACTATTATTTGTGATGATGTCTCCTGAGGTCTTATAAGCAAAACCTAATGGACTAAGGAGATACAATGGTTCCATGAGCGTTCTTAGACTTGCCATTTGTAGACAACAAGAAGACATAGCAGATGGTGAATGTCCTGTGGTGACAAACTTACCTGACGATCTTTGGAAAAATTGAATTTGTCTCGACTAGAGGCTGCCTTCCATCTTCCGGATGAAGCTAGAACTTGAGAGCTCTGTGGCATTGGTTTATGAAGCACCATTCCTGTCACATGGTACAAAGGGCGTGCAGATCCTATGCAAGTGCATTAAATCTCATCAAAATTTGCCAACAGGAAACACAGTGTCTTTATTCCAGCTGGATTTTAATTTGGTCGTTGGGTAACTTTTAGTGAGCTCTTGATTATGCATATTCTTCATGTGGTAAATGCCGAGAAATAGTGAAATACTGTCAAACAAAGATAAAGACTTGAGCCTGGAAATCCAGTGTGGCATTTGCCAGCCTGGGTCCTGGGCCCCAGCTGGTGAGAGGAGGCCCAGCTGGCCCTGGGTCCATGAGATATGAGGCAAAGGGAATTTCATACGGCCCTTTACTTTCACAATTACTTTTTTCCAGGAAAGGGCTGCTTGATTATCGGTGTTGGCCCATCTTCCTTCCCCTTCCACACTGTCTCTCTCAGGCATTCGCTGCTAAGTGAGCCAATGGGAGCACAGAAAGATTTGCTTCACTTCATGTCCTATTCAGCTTGACTTTGCAGTGTTCTAACAGTGTCTTGTTATAAATGTTCGCTGCAAAAATTTTGGAAATTAAAGGAAAGTATAAAGAAAAAAATCACTATACTCCTATCACTTGCTGATGGCTATTGTTGCCACTTTGGTGAGTATCATTCATGAACATGTTTTAACAAACTGTGATGATAATACTACTAAAGTTTTCTTTTTTTAACTGTTAAAGTTTTGTGACCTACTCTTTCACGTAAGAGTATTAGAATGAATGTTTTCCCAAATTTTGAAAGATTATTTGAGGGTTTTTTGGTTTTTTGGCTACTGTTCCATCACATGGATATGTTCTAGTCTCTTCATTCATCCCTGTTGATGAACATTTAGTGTGTTTCCTATTGTTTAATGCGTTATGCTGAAGGGGAGCATCCTTGTGCTAAATCTAATCTTTGTACACATCTCTGATTCTTCCCTGAGGATAAATACTGAAAAGTGGAATTACCAACTCAAAAGATACATTTAAAATATTTTGTGGGCCGGCCCGGTGGTGTAGTGGTTAAGTTTATGCGCTCCACTTTGGCAGCCTGGGGTTGGTGGGTTCGGATCCCGGGTTCGGATCCCGGGTGTGAACCTACACACCGCTCATCAGGCCATGCTGTGGAGGACGATTGGTATGCTCAGGGCCAATCTTCCTCACCAAAAGTTAAATTAAATTAAAAAATTAAAAACATATATTTTTGGATGAATGATGCTTTTTGATAAATACCAACAAAACTTGTTCCAGAATGGTTGATCCACTTTATACCCTTAACCAACAGTGCTCTCTGGCTGTTTGGGGTATTGTTTTAACCTGCCTCTTTGACAGTTTAAAATGATATCGCTTATTTTTAGTTTGCATATATTTGATCTCCAGTGAGACTGAATTTCTTATACTGCTTTCTGTGCTTTTGTGAAATTCCTCTTAGGTCCTTGGCTCATTTTTCTCTTGGAGTTTTGTTTTGTTTTGTTTGTTTTTGTTTTTTAATAGTGCCTGAAAGCTCTGTCTATATTAAGATGTTAACTTTTGTCGCTTGCACAGGTGTTTTCCCTCATTTGTTCTTTAACTTTCTTTACAGTATTTTTTGGCATTGGGAAAGTTTTACACTTTTACCTAGTCAAATTTTTCAATCTTTTGTTTTATGCTTTCTTCTGCTTTTATGCATGAAAATGTCTTCCCAGTCCTGAAATAAAATGACTGTTAAAGTTAGTTTTATTTGTAGACTTAATTGGAGGATACTGGAATTAAGAATTGACAGCAAGTGTTTTGAGGAAAATACAACCACTAATTAAATGTGATCTAGTCTTAACAATATGTGTACACCAGAATTGTCTGTTAGAGCTTTTAAAAGTTACCAATACCTGGGTCACACCCCAGAGCCACTGAATCAGAAATTTAAAAACAAAACAAAACAGAAAACCTTACGTGAGTCCGCAGACTTAGAAAGGAGCAGAGCCAAGTTGCTTGTGATTTGTGTGTGTGCGCTTGCTTTGAGCGTTAAATGTTATTAGTATAGTAGGTGTGTTTTGTCATACCCATTACTGTCTGTTAACAATGAAGGGTGCAGTGCTGCTCTAGCTTTCATGGGGAAGGGGATTCAGAACAACGAGCCCCCTGCCAAATGGCCGAGGTTTTCTGAAAGTGCCAACCTCGTGAGCTGGCGGTTATCTGATGTGCCCATGCTTGTTTCTGAGTCCCATGGCTGATTCTCATGCTTAACTTAGGTGTCACTACACTAAGGCCAAGTGGCTTTTTTTTAATTAGAAGATAAAATATATTTACAAATGTAATATGTTTGAAGAATATATAGAATACACAGAATACATTAGAAGATACAATGTAATTACAAGTTAGCCATGTAATACCTTACATTTGTGTATATTTTTTAACCAAGATTCATTACTCTTTGACATACAGTAGTATCTCATTTTAAATGGGGTCTAGACCTTGCTAATTAGTATTTGCATCTTGGGAAAAGAAAGTCAAACTACAAATGGTCAGCTTAGTGTCTCTCTACAAGCTTGGACTATACTCTTTAGTTAACTTTGAGTAATACATTCCTATTTCCCTAGCCTGGAGTTGTCTCATTAGAGATTTTGTAAGGAAATTTGCCTGCAAGTCAACCTATGTTTTTTGGTGTCCGCCGCATGAGTAGCATCCTTCATTTTTATGAAGCAGCCAGCCCACCCCCAGGAAGTGAGAGGGAAGGTACAGACAGGCCTTGGCTTTGGGCAGGAACTTAGCATCTCAGAGCCTCAGAAATGATGGTGATGATGATGGTGATGATGGTGGTGCTGCCAATGCTTCACAGGGCTGTGAGGAGGAGTAGGCATGGTAATGTAAGTCTAGTGTCTGGCAGGTGGTAGCTACTCTGTTAATGTTGGTCCCACCATCCCCAACTCTGTTCACTGCACCAGGTGATTTGAAGGAGGATGTTTGAGGGTTAGTGACAGAGGGTTCCAAGGAGAGGTCCCTTCCTATGTTCAAGGTCCCATGATCACCTTGAGAGATGTTACATATGCCACCCCAAAAAGTCGATAATGTGAAGACACTGAAGTATAAAGTGCCAAATTTTATGTTACAGATAATACATTTATTATTTATAAGAAGTCAAAAAAGGGCGAGACAGATGTGGCCTGAAGTATTTACTACATTATTTTAAAAATAATTTTCATGTATAAAATGCTTAAACCAGATTTGAACACATCTTAGGTAATTTCAGGAAGGAGAAGAAGAAGAGAAAAAGATCTTGTCACCAAAAATCTCTATTATAACTAAGGGGCCAAGAGTCTGTGAGAGGGGATTAAGTGCCCACAGGGTGAAACCCAGCCTGTGGTAGAGCTCAGAGAGCAAAGGAGGCACTGAATTTTATGCCAGAGGAGTTTTTCTTGTATAACCATCTTTGTGCCATGGTTGAGGCTTTGACTTGAGATAAACGGTGGGCGAGAATGCTGGGGTGGCAGACTGTGCAGCAGAGTTGGCCACTGTGGGCATTCAGAGGCTGTAGGATGGGCAGTCAAGCAGCCAGGCCGGGTCTCCCTGTGCTGAGAGCTCTGGGGCCAGCTGCCCAAAGTCTCCTTGCCCCAAACTGCCTCCTGTATGACGAGGAAGCGACTGGCTGGATTGTGTGGTCTTCAGTCACCTTTCAGCTCTGACATTCCATGATGAAACATCAATTTATTCATTATTGCAGGCCAGAAAAATTGAAAGAGGTTGAAAGGGATCTTGAGTTCTTTTCTGGCTGAGGTTCCTCCAGAAGCAGAGCAAAATGAGCTTCTTGATCACCATCCAGGAGGAAGAGCTTTTCTTTGGACCTCTTTCCAGTCTTCTTGCTAATCTTTGCAGGGCAGGACCATGGCCAGCTCTTGGCAAATTTGTGAACTAAGCAATTTCTCCTCCTATATTTTATCACCCATCATGTCCCCGCCCCCCAGCACAGTGTCCCTCATGTTATGGCTTCGAGAGGATACAGATCTTTGCAGCCAGAGTCCCACCTAATCACCCAAAACTTAGAGAACGTCTCAAGCTCAAAGCATTCCGTGTACAAAGTCCACAGTAGCTGTTTGCACAATTACTCTGTTTTGCTCAACAGATACTTAGCCAGCATCTATGATGTGCAAAGCGCTGTGCTGGGCTCTTGGGCAGTAGTTTTCAAACTGCAGGTCACCAGCTATCAGTGGGCTTTGATCTCACTTTAATTGGCTACAACCAGAAATCTAAAAATAAACAAATAGAATAAAATAAAAGTTATCTAAGTGCCCCACACATAGTAAGGCTAAGTATTATTTAATAAAATGTTCGCTTCAGTTTTACATTTGTAGGTGTGTGTACATACATGTTTGTAATGAGCTTCAGTGGAAAATATATTTCTCTCTCTGTGTTGTAGTCAGGAAAGCTTAAAAAACAATACTATGGGCTCACAGTCTCTTATCTGCAATTGCACATTCCAAAACATGAAAGTTTTTTCTTAAGTTTGGCACAGGTTCATTTGGCAGCAAAACATGACCTAAGTGGTTTAAAGGTATAAATAGTCTTTCTTTATCCCACTTACTGTGAGTATTTGTACACTTAACTGCAGATTGGAGTCGTGCCTTTGACCCCAGTGGGCATGTTGCACTTAATTACTCTCCTAAGGGCCAAAAAATTCTGACCCATAGAGATTGTAGACCTGTATAAGGGAAATAAGAGTTTTCATTTATTCAGCAATTATTTATTGAATGCTTACCGTAAGTTGGGTATTGTGCTAGGTGTCAGATATGGAAGGAAGAAAAGTTAATGTGAGATGAGTTCTTGGGGAATTTAACAATCCCAGGGGTGGGATAGATTTTGGGCCACCAGAGCTGAACTTCAGCTCTCTCCCTTCACGGTCTTTCTCTCTGTTAGTTTACCCAGACCCTCAGCTGCAGGGATTTCTCTGTACACGGCTTCTAAGTCCCTACCCCACATTTCCAACACAGCATCACACCTGCACTTCAGTTCAGCACATTAAAAAACAGACTTCAACCTCTTTCTTCCTGTATTTCTAGATCCTTTGAGGTACTGCTCTCTCCTTCACCTGAACACAGCCTTATCCTTGTCCTTGACTCTGTCATCCAGTCATCGGTCAATACCTGTTGATTTTTTCCTGCCAGTTGTCCTTGCCTCCTTTCCTTTCTCTCCATTCCCAGCGCCACCTGTTGGTACAGATGTGAATTGTTGCTTCTTACCTGAATGACAGAATGGTCTGGAAGTGTAGTTTGGGGAAACAAGGGTCTTAGAGTCATAAAAACCTGGGCTCCGGTTGTTCCTCTTCCCCATCCTGCTGAGCAGCCGTAGGCAAGTCACACAGGATCGGTTCCTTATCTATGAAATGGAGTTGATGGTAGATATTTCATGAGTTGTACTTAGAAATAAAAGTATCCACATGAAAACCAGTATTAAAAGATAAGCCACAGACTGTGTGCACATGTTTGTAGGGCATGTAACTAACAAAGGATTAGTATTTAGAATTTGCAAAGAACTTCCTTCAAACCAATTAGGAAAAAAAGACTCAAGTTTTAAAAGTGGGCAAAAGATATGAACAGGCAGTTCCTAAGGAGGAAATCAAAAGACCATTAAATATACTAAAAGATGTTTGACCTCATTAGCAAACCGGGAAATGCAAATTAAAACAACATAATACTGTTTCACTTCTGTCATATGGCACAAAATGTAGGCAAGGGTGTCAAGCAATAATAACTCATATTGCTGGTGCGTGTGTCGTGGTCCACCCTCCTTAGAGAGCAAGTTCACAGTATCTGATAGAGTTGAAGAGGGGTGTACCTACCACTCAGCAATTCCATTTCCAGGAATGTTCTTGACAGCATTGTTTTTAATGACAAGAACGTCAGAAATAACAAAAAAATCCCTTGAAAGGCAACTGGATATTCATTCAATGGAATACTATACAGCAGTTGAAGTGAGTAAGTTAGAACTACATTTGTATCATTTATATTATTTATCACAGATAAATCTGAAAAAAGTTGAGCAGAAAAAGCAAACCTACATATCTACGTAATATCTACAGTATATGTAATATCTATATAATATCTACAGGAGAAACCATTTATATCAAATTTTAAAACATGTCAAACTATTATTTATATATATTATATATATTTACATATATGTATGTGCATATATTTGTATATGTATGAGTTAATGTATATTTAGCTTATGAATAAATGTATGTCTAGCAAAAATGTTAAAATCTGCATGAGAATGATTAACAATGAATTCAGTACAGTGATTGCCTCAGGAAGGGGAGTGGAATAGAGGAGAATATGGGGGCGGGGTTCAGTTGTATCTTAAGTGTTTTATTTCTCAAAAGGAAAATGAAACTATTGATGCAGAATATTAAATTTGACAAAGTTGGGTGTGTATATGTGTTCCTTCTATTATTCTCTTTACTTATGTGCTTGAAATATTTCATTTTTAAGAAGCACTCAACCCCAGCTTGGTGCTCAGTGATTGTATAATAAATATTCCTTCTGTCCCATTCAGATGGCTTCTAAGATTTCCTTTTACCCGACTAGTCAAGTTCCATTTCCTCCGTCTGGCATTCCAGATCAGACAAGGTCTAAACTCCCTGGTGAGCACTCATGACTCTCCGCTCCCCGGTTCCAGCCTCTATTTCTAGCCTTAGGCTTTAGCATTTCCCTCAGTGGACCTGATGTTTCAGCCATGGGGTCCCAGGTCTTACTTGATATTTTCCTGCCCCTTTGTCTTGGCTTGTGTGGTTTTCTTGGCTGGAATTTCCTTATCCCTTTTCTCTGGTTATACAAACCCAATCTCCCTTTCACTCACTCACCCATCCATCCATCCATCCATCCACCCACCCAGCCACTTCCATCCATCTGTCCATCCACCCATTTCTCCATCCACATACTTCAATCCATCCATCCACCCATTCATTCATTTATTGAGCATCTTTTATGTGCAAGACACATACAACAAACTCTGATTTGCCCTGCCACAAATAATCACAACTTTCACAAAATCCCCCAAATGCCTTATACCTCTAATATGATATTTGTCATATTAAAGTTTATTTTATCTTGCTAGACTAGACACTGAAGGGCAGATACCATCCTATTCATTTTTAATGCCTTGCACTTATTGGAGCTCATTAAATATTGGTTGAAGAAATAAATGAGTTTCAGATTGTATATACAAAACATTGAAACAATCTTAAGATTATAGTTTAATCCTCATCACTTGAATCTGAATATTTAGTGTCTTTAGCTCATTGATTTTAATAAGAGTACCGTACACTCCCTTCCATCTTTGTCACCTGAAAGAGGGAAGGACGTTCTACAGCGGCCATTCTGCCTTCACATTCACTGAGAAGCCAGACTCCAGAGCACTAGGCATGATCTCACCTCTCTAGGGACTTTGCATTTAGTTAGAGAAGGAAGGCAGTGCCACAAAAAATTAGTACCATGACAAGCAGTGTGAGGTGTGGGTCAAATAAATGGTGCTGGCATCGTGATCTGAAATCGCCCCTAATGCTACAGCTTGTTTTATGCGTGGCTGCATGAGTCTGGGTTGGAAAGATTCGTTCTCTTGCAAAGGGATCTGGGTCAGAATTATCATTTTATGTCAGATTGGGTTTCTGTGAAGTCCCCATTTTTGGCTCAAGTAGATGCTTAACGGCATCTCTGTTATATGTAAGCTGATACACAGGTGTGGATTTGAAGATGTCTTCTGATATCACAATTTTACCAGGTGTGAGCCTGAAATATCTTTCTGACCTGACACTGAATGGAATTTTCTTAGCACTTTTTCAAAACAGGTGTCTGTGAATTCTTAAAGCTACTAACCTTCCTTGCACCACTTCCTTTCCAGTCCACTCCTGGAAAACCGTTTCCATCTGACAGTGGCTACACTTTATGTTCCCAACCATCAGTCAGAGGTTGTTTGTTTGTTTGTTTGTTTTCATGGTTATTCTTTATCCAGGTAGGCTATTTGAAAACTTCGGGTTGGAAAGGGTCTTTATGTGGACTTCACTCTTGCCAGCACAGAAGTCCCTTCTTTGCCTTCTGCCTCTGCTCGAATATTTTTAGAGATGAGGAACTCACCATTTCTCACTGTTGATGACCTTTACAGGTGCGCTTAGAGACTCTCAGGTTGTCCGGATGCAGTGGGAGGGTTGAGCTGTCCCCAGCAGTGGGGCCCACATAACATTCCAGGAAGACTCAATCCTCCTCAGAAGGTTCCGGATCTGCTGACAGATCCCAGTCTTTTGGGACAGTGGATCTATCGCAGCTTCTTTTGAGTCATGACATTGTTGGAGTCATGATCTTGTTGGAGTCCTGACTTCAAGAAGGCTGGCCATATTTCTTTAAGATTATGTGAATGATGTGTCTGTCCTCTGAGGGGCAAAGAACAGAATACACTCTGGCTGTCTGAGTAGGGGGAGGGGTGGGAAGAATGAGTATGAAGGTATAGGGAGAATTTGGGCGCCTGCATACAGATTAGACAGGAGACCAAATGACCAGGGGAAAGCTGCAGGGACCCTGACACAGTACCCCCAGCAGGAACAAGCTGCTCAGTGCTGCAGGCGTGACCCTGGAACCTCCAGCGTCCGCAGGCCTGGGCAGCATGTGGGATTGCTGAGACAGAGTCCTGTGCCTGCCCCGCCCTCCAGTTGTGTTCTCAGCAGAGAAGGCTCTGGATGGAGCTTTCCACTTCCAGGGTGGGCAGTGGCCACCACCTGCTACCAAGATTGCTGACACCGGGGCCTGGGGCCCCAGTGAACGGAGAGGGGCTGCTGGACTGTCAAAAAGACAACAGAGATTCCTTTTCAGTAAGAAACTTTGAGGAAGTCCTGAAGTCACCATATTGACTATGACACCATCTAAAAAAGAAGAAAAACTACATTGGTTTTCTCTTCCCGGTTCTTTGCTTTAAGCTTTGGCATGTCTATTTTATTGGCTGAGGAGGTAAATGTGAGTTAGTAATGGAACCAGTGCCAGCTTGGCCCTGCCTTATAGGGTCCCGCGACCGTTTGCCAAGATGAGGCTGGAGCCGGCATTAGGAGCTGTTTTGTAAAGGTTACTCAAGTTCCTCCATGACTGTAGGCATCTCATGCGTACAGCACGATCGCTCCTTCTTGAGTTATCTCAAAGCGCGGTCAACATTGTTGTTGAAATTTAAGTGTTGATGTGAGCTTCGTAACACGCAGAAGTGTGTTTTCTCCATCTTTGTGTTGTGTGTGGTGTGACAGAGCCTCTGGAGCCCCAGGAGCCCCAGCCCCTGCCTGCTGTGATGCCCCCTCCCCTTGGCCGGGCCCTTTCCTGTGCTGGGCTCCACACACATTCTACCTTGGGTTCCCGTCTCCGCCCACCTAGCTCCCGTGCTTTCTGACCACACACCCCTTTCTGCTCTGGGCCTCCCAGGTCTTCGATTCACCCGTTTGACCCAACAGAGAGGTCTTCAGGTGCGACAAGGATGGTGGCTTGGATTCTGGAAAGAGCCCCGTTCCCTAGTTTTGACTTTCTAAGGAATGTGAACATAAATAGTAGGTGTCCTTTTCATGATGTTTTTTAAAGACGACCATTGTAAACACAACTAGAGCTTAAAAGCTGAGAGTAAGTAATGGATTCACAGCCAGCGTGAGTGAGTGAGCGGGAGCTGGTTGCTGGAAAATTAATAACCACAGTTGACTGAGTGGAAGGATCTTACAGGCAGGAATAATCTTCAAACTCCAGAAAGACGTGTAAGGCACAGGCCCCTGAGTCAGAACGGATGCTCCCTTGGGCTGGGCCCCCTGCTGGGCCGGGAGAACCCTTTAGTTGTTGGACTGACTAGTTCTGGGAGTTCCAGGCTGAGGGCAGGAGGAGCCCTCAGGTGATAGTTGACCAAGCAGGAGAAAACCGGCTTGTGCTCAGTTTATCAGCCCTGCTTGTGGGACAACAGCGACAGAGATGCGGCCTGTATGTCCAATGCTTCTTTTTCCGGGAGCTGGGATTTTTAAAAAAAACCTTGGTTTGCTTATGCTGTTTGGGTCGGTGATGGTTGGATTGTATCGCCAGCCTACACATAAGGCACTTTCTCTCTTTGCCAGTCTTAGTCTTGTCTTTCCATTTAAGAGGGGCACAGCCTCCAGAGTGAGAAAGATGGGACCACCTTGCCTCCTCCACACGGTGGCTGTGTGACCGCGTGTAAACCGCTAACCTCCTCTGTAAAGTGGGCTGGATGGCACTTCCCTTTTAGGGGCAGTGTGAGGACTTGATGGGATGACATAGCTGAACCATCTAGCACCGTGCCAGCCACTTCAGTTCTATCCTGGAAAGAGCATGGCCTTTCAAGGAAGACAAAACTGGCTTTGAATCCCAACGCTGCCATTTGCTATCTGTGTAATGTCAGGCAAGTTAACTTCTCTGAATCTCAGTTTCCTCGTCTTAAAAATGGAATTCATACCTGTGTCACGGAGCCAGGAAGATTAATGGAAATGATATATGAAATTGTCTAGCACAAACCTACCGCCATAGGAGGAGATCAGTAGAGGGGAGCAATTATTGTCATGTCTTTCCTTCCCTTGGCTGTCGTGGTAGTGGTGGGACTTGCAGAGACAATGTTTTTGAGGAGCACTTGATATCCCTGAGGCTGGAGATCGGGGGATGACTGATCTTACTGTGCTGGCTCCAAGCTTGGAAGGCGGCAGCTCCCAGCTCCCCCACCCCAGGAATTCCTTCTCAGCTCGGAAGGGTGGTGGTGGCAGGGCTTGAATAGCTGCCAGACAAGGCTTTCAGATTTATGGATGGATCCTATTTTCCTGATTAAGGTCTTGACATAGAAGACATCATTTCATGAACGGATCACTCTAATTTCAAAAGCAAAAGAAAAATATATATGAATTTGATTTTTAACAAACCATTGCCTCATATAAAATGCATTCTCAAGTGTTGAAGATAAAAAGTAGGCAGATGAAAAGGTTACAGCTAATATCTGCTGCCAGCAATATTTTAATGATAAAATAATGAAGTGGCTTTTGTATCACTCTAATGCAAGGGAAGAGCTTCGTAACTGATGTCTTTGTGTCTTATGTTCCACCTAAGTATGATGCTCCCTGTGAAAGGATCCTGTACACCACCAAAGAGGGGAAAGGACAGCCAGCTGGGAAGCACAAGGTGTTGGAACTGGTCCTCGCTCTTCTTCTCAGTAGCTGTGGCACCTCAGTGTCCTTGTCAGGGCAGAGCAGGGACTGAGTGAGCTGACCTCTGAGAACTAGTCCGGGACCGATGTTCACATCTGAAGAACAATTTTCTCTGACTGTAATTAGCACCTTCTTCCAAGAGAGAGGGCAGAAGAAGCCACCCCTGCAGGTGCCCTCTGGTCCCTGATCTGGAGAAACAGAGAAAGGAAAGGCTTCTCTTGGTTGATCGTGGTTAGACATATATGTGGCTCCTGGTTCTGCACTGTAAATGTGGCCCTCTGAGCTTCTTAAGCGATGGATGTGCCATCATTGCTTGGCAGTTTCAGATAGGGTGGGACAGACCCCACCCTTTCTCCCTGCCTCATTCCCATTCCTCTTGTAGCCGGGCATAGCTTCCTCCACGAGGCCTTTCCTGACCCTTTCAGGCTGGGTGGTGCCTGTTCCTCTCACCACCTTGGTCCAGTGACATCTCCCACTGGGCTATGAGCATCTGGAGGGCAAGAACTGAATCATTCCCCACTGTGTCCCTGTAGTGCCCAGTACCTTGTGAACTCTCATTGCTATAGCATCTGTTGAGTGAATAGTCAGTGAGGATGTGGCTAAGAGAAAAAAAGCTTATGGAAGTGCTGAACTGAACTGGATTTAGAGCCTCCCCCACTTTACAGATTTGCAAGGTGGTTCCACGGATGGGGTGCTTTCCCCTCATTGTCAGCAGAACTGAGGCTAGAATCAGTCTTCTCAGGACTCCCAGCACAGTGCTCATTCCATTGCGGCCCAGTGCCCTCTCCTTGGTCTCAGGCTCACCCCATTGCTTCAGCACCCCCAGTTCCCATCGTTCTTCACTGGCACTTTCTGTATTGTCCTCGTTTGCACCTCTCCCAAGTCTTCAATTTCTCCTGAGGAAGCAGCCTACAACACAGAAGGTACTCGACATGTGTTTGTGCAATAAATGAATGAGCAAATGAAGCATCAGATAAACAAAAATCCCTGAGGAAGACAAGAAAAACAATCAAAATGCCCAGATAAAGATTATATCCCTTTCTGGGATGCTATCTTGCAATTAGAACAGGCTAGACCTCTCACCATGGGAACCCCTGAAACCAATCTAGCTTCTAGAGAAAGAAAAACCAGGAGGATAGGCTCCTACTTGAAGGAATTTCCCTTTTCTTTGTGCCTAAGGAGTTAACAAGTACTTTCACAGTCATCTCCTTTGAGTCTCTCACCAGCCGTGTGAAGTAGGCACAGTTTATCTATATAAAGCACTTGGGCATTGCCTGGCCTATAGCAGGTGCACTGCAAGAGTTGGCTATCATTATACATCATTGTCCCCACTTTACAGATGAGAAAAGAAAGGCTTGTGGAAGCAATAACAGTGATTTGCATAAGATCATCCAGCTGGAAAGTAGCAGAGGTGCGATTTGAAAGCTTGTCCCTGTCCCCTCCTTGTGCATGGCGCTCCTATATCTAGAGGTGACTTCCTTGAACTAAATATCTCATCCCTCCAGCCGAATGGCCACCTCTCAGGTTTTTGAGGGTTCATGTAAAACCCTCTTAGAAGATCATAGCAGACCTGGCAGTCCTCTGGGCCTTCCTCCCACTGGACAGGACCTAGACTTTAACCATCTAGCTCATGGGGGCGGTTCACATATCCATGTCCCAATGTGCCACAGAGTCATTGATTATTTCATTTCTCTCCTAGAAGCACATGTGACTCAGGCAGCTGGTGGAAATGCTCTGGTTTTCCTTTCCAGATGCTCCAAAAAGCCCCAGGAAAGAGGCTTATGGTGGAACCACTTTGGTTGGCCTCCACTGCTCTTGCGAGTGGATCTGCTGATTTTTTCAAGGTTAGGAAGCTATTAAACCTCAGATTTAAGTCGTTACCCCTATTTTCCTAGATCCTGACTACACTAGCTTGTATTTGCAACCTAAACTCCTGACACCAAAAAGACCTGTAGACTGAAGTCATAGTATGATCTTTAGTATAGAAGGGATGGTCAAGACACCCTCGAACTCTCCTCCTATGAGATGAGTAAATTGGCCTCACTCACCCAAATACTCCAATGATACCGCTTGTTAGCTCGATTTGATAAGGTGCCTGAGGTGAGCAGGAGGTTGGTCATATTCTATCCACTAGTGAAATGCATCCATTTCTTCCAGAGTTCATAAATATAGCATCAGTCAATTGTCATTTATTTACTATTATGTCTATTTATACAGACCTTCCCCAAGGTAGGATAGGGGATACAAAGAAATGTAAGCTATGGTCCATGCCCTCCAAAACCTCACAGTCTGGAAAGAAAGGGAGCCTGCCGGCTTATGTGATACACACAATGATACTACATAATTGTCCTTTCCCCGAAGCCATTAAACATCGTGAAAACTCTTCCCATTTACAATGGCCATTTATCCTGATCTAAATGTAAAAGGCTCCACCATGGATTTAGATTTTAGAAATCAAGGGAGTTCAATTTACATTCCAGTCATGCCAGAAGAATTTCTGAAATGCTAAAAATATGTAATATGTTGGTCCTATGTGTAGTTTGGAAATTGGTGTTGGTTATATTCTGTCTCATCAATTAAGCGTTAAGCAATATTGAGAAGAGAGATTGCTAGTCAATTAGGGTGATTTGGGGACAGGTACAGAAAACACACTTCAACGTAGCCTATATAATAAGGAAAATATGTCGTGTCATTGAACAAGATGTAACTAGGTAATGTGACTCTAGGATTGTTAATTCAGTAACTCACAGATGACATCATAGACCCAGCTTTCTTCCATCTTTCTGCTCTGCCATCCTCAGAACATCAGGCTGACTCCCTTTGTGATTGCAGACTGGCTTTCAGTGATCCCAGTGTAATTTTGAGAGATGATCATGTCCAGAGGAAGAAGAAAAGGTCTCTTCCCATGGGTCTCTCTTTAAGAAGGAGGAAACCTTTCCGGAAGTTCCCCCAGTGGGCTTCCACCATGTCTCATTGGCCAGAATCCATCATGTTGCTGTGCCTAAAGTTAATCCCTGGTAAGAGAAATGGGATTGCTGAGATCGACAAAGACGAAATGAGAATGTAACCTGAACTTGAGATCAGTCACTTTCCCCAAGGGGAGGAAAATCGTCAGGATCAGAGTCCTATTAGCAAGGAAGGAGGGGAGGAATGCATGTGGGTGGTTTATCAGTCATGGCAGCCAAAACTTCCTTCACTGAGACAATTGTTGAGTGTCTCCTTAAAGGGTAGATTTAATATTTAAACACTGAAGTCCCACATTATGGTTTTACAGGATTTGGTAGGAGCAAAAGAGGCACACTGTAGAGAAAGACTTCTAGAAGGTACAGGATTTCAGACCTGAAACAGAGTGAGGTGAGAGCAAGACGGAGGAGGACGAGTGTGTGTGGGGGGGGTTAATGGGTTCCACTTGAATAGACGTGTGGACTTCTATTCTGGAGTGAAGGCAGGTGTCTGTGGGAGGCAGTCTCAGCCACGGAGCCTTTCCCTGGAGATCTCTAAGAAGGACTGGGGTGATCCCTGCAGGACAGGCCTGGCCAGGGGACCTCCGAGACCTCCGCTCTGTGTCGGATATTTCTGGCGTTACATCTTTTCAGAGGATGCAGCAGCCACATCACTGCCTCTTTTAGCAGCAGACCAAACTACTGTGCTGACTTTTTATTTGAAGTCTCCGCTTTCACTGAGGAGGCAGCAGGATCTAGAAAAGAGATACCGTGAGAGCGGGACACTGGAGCGCTGGGCATGTTGCTGCCTCTGCTGCGAGTTTGCTTTGTAGCTGACGTGAGTCGCTTAACCTCACCCGTCCGCTCTGTGGTGTGTGCAACTCGACTTCATGCCATTGAAAGCTTTCTAATCTCTCTGAGATTTTAGATGTGTCAGTCTCGGCTTGTCCTGATGTGGGCTGGGCAGGATACAGTGTCTTCATCTCATTGGGGTCCTTTTCAGTGATGGCGGTAATAAAATGACAGGATACAGTTCTGACATTTATGGGTAACAACAGTAACAGCTAGCACTGCTTGAGTACCTACTGTATGCTAGCTGTATCTGCAGCCAGGGACTTGGGCCTTGGCTCATTAGTGCTTAGACTTCCAGAATATTCCCCAGGTCAGCTGAGTTCAACCTCCGTTTACCTCTGTAGTGTGATTTCCTTTCTCAAATAACATATTAATATGTAAGCAGCTATTCGTAAACCACCACCGGGTCCATGCATTAGTGAGAGTCTGGCTCAGGGACATGCATTCTACTTCTCTTTTTATAACACATTTAGCTTCTGCTCCTAATTCTCAGCTGAGGGACTGTGGACAGCTGGCAGTGTTGTGAGTACCCACGGAGAGTGTCCTCCAGGGGACCCAGGCCCACCCACCGAAGAGGAGACTCAGTCCCTTCCAATGGTGCTGCTCAGAATTTAGTGAGTGTAAAAATCCCCTAGGGAGTTTGTGAAACCCTGGGTCCCACTTGCAGACATTCCTGGGTCCCACCTGCACACCTTTCTGGGTCCCTGCCTCCAGACACTCCTGGGTCCCCACTGCAGACATTCCTGGGTCCTCACCTGCACACATTCCTGGGTCCCTGCCTGCAGACACTCCTGGGTTGCCCCTGCGCACATTCCTGGGTCCCTGCCTACAGACACTCCTGGGTCACCCCTGTGCACATTCCTGGGCCCCTGCTTGCACACATTCTGACCCAATAGATTTGGGGTGAGGCTCATGTGCATTCTCACAGCTCCCCAAGCGATGCTGAGGCAGAACATCTATGGACCCCGGTTTGGGAAACAGCCATCTCGCTGATGAGCAGAATTCCGGCCCATGGAAGCAATAGAAAAGACCTTTGACAGATCAACTGAATTAGGACAAACTGAGTAACCAAGTGCTCAGGAGAGGTGGGGACTAATGTAAATGGCAAAGGGAACAGAGCTGAGTCAACTTGCTCCCAACAAACCTTCCTCTGGGAGAGAGAGTTTGAGCTGAGGTATGAAGGAGGTGGGGGAAAGACGGCAGAATGGAGGCCACTGCTGCTCCCAGGGCCACGCTGGCAGCCTGAGGACGAGAATCTTCGAGGAGAAGTCTGTGGGTGGCCTGCCCTGTGGCAGCTTGCTCCTATGGCCAACCAAGGTTACCAACAGCCTGACATCTGGTAGGCTCTCTTTCCTGGGCACCATACTTGGTAATTATCCACCCTGGCATCCCACGTTCTTCCATTGTTTTCCACTTTCCATTCTTCCACCCCTGGCCAATGTCATTTACCCCTTTGGATATTTGGTGATCTTATCTATAAAATGAAGAAAACTAGCTCTTCTCATAAGATTGGTATGAGGATTAATGCAAACATAGCATGCACACACACACACACACATACCCCTTTCACATCTAGCACACATGTGCTCAGGCACTCTCCCCAGGCTGGGTTCCCTGCACAGCCCTGTGGGCTCCTGGAGAACAGGAATAATGCCACGTGGCACCTGGTCTGCAGAGCAGCCGGTCTACAGAGCAGGCATGCCATGAACCCCTGTTAAATCAAAGAAGGAACCTTGCCTGTTGTTAGGGAGATAGAGACGATGAAGCCATGGCCTTGGCCCCTAGATAGCTCACCATTCAGCACCAGGGACCAGAGAGCTACACTTGTCAGGGTAATGGGCTAAGGAAAGTACTGATGTGAACAGAGCTTTATGCCAACTGCTCTGGGCTGACTGGAAGGCGAGGCAGTGCCTGGAGGGCCAGGAAAGCTGGCAAGAGGAGCCTGGAAGACAGAGAAGGAGGTGCCCACGGGGACAGAGGGAGAGCTGGGAGGTGAGAAGCAGTGTAGGGGTGCAGCGGGCATACTGGGGCACCAAATCCCAAAGGCTTGTTTTTGAGGCAAAGGAGATCGGGATTTGCTTCTCAGATGGATGCTGACCGTCCCTCGGACTCCATTGTTCAGCAGACACTTTGTCTCACAGGCATACGCCAATGTTTCCGTAGGAGCTGACCGATGGCGCGTTTGTGAGGAAGACAAAGTGTGTTAGAGGTCTCCTCCGTCTAGTGTCTGAGGAGCCCCGACTTCCCTCGAAGCTGGCAACCATCCCAGTACTGACATGGAAAAGAACTGAGAACCTTCTCTGAGTCTTGGGAAATAGCTAAACTGTTACTGGCAAGTGCCTCTTTGTAAAAGGGAAAAAATAGATCCCACACATTAACTCTGAAAGCTGGTGAAGTCTGGTAACTTCTTTCAAACAGATTTGGACTGAATCAGAAATAAGCCAGGCTGGTGGGTAGAGCTCTAAATTTACACCTTCATCTCATCATTAAGATCCGGTAGATGTTTCATTAGTGTGAGGTGCTATGTAAATACGAAGTACTTTCTGAATAAATATTTTCTTTTTCCCCCTCACATTAGGATATGTTCTATGGTAAATAGTGCAATTCCTAGAGACAGGAGAATTTTATTTTTAAATGACGGTATAAATCATACCTAAATTCTAGGAAGTGCCAAGTGATCCGGGCTTGAAGCAATATAGTAGTTTCTATTTGTGCACAGGAAAGTGAAGCGCGGCTGAAATGGGATGTGGCAAATTGCTCTGAGCTATTGAGAGCACAGTATACACAGATGGTGTTCTGGGCCAGCTTTCCAACCCTTGGTCGGGTAAATATGGATGGTCGAAGTCGTAGTCTAATTAGGTTGGTAAGCACTGTTTGTGGGTGGACAAAACTGTAGGAAATCCGATCTGGAAGATACGCTGGCAATTCCACTGTGTAACTTATTCCTTAGTGTATGGTTGTGGAAACTGGGGCTCAGAGAGGCTTGTCCACGGCCACGTGGTCAGATGGAGCCAGGACTCAGGGACCCCATTTAGGACCCCTTTCTCACCGGATTCCTTATTTCTTTTCTTTCAATGATTATTCAATGATAACATATATATATATATATATATATATTTTTTTTTTTTTGAGATTACCACCTGAGCTAACATCTGTTGCCAATCCTTTTTTTTTCTTTTACTTCTCCCCCACCCCCCCCCCCCTCCCCCCGCGCGGGTACATAGTTGTATATCCTAGTTGTGAGCGCCTCTGGTTGTGCAAAAATAGTATATTATTAAAGGAGTTTTTTTTTTTTTAAAAAACAATCTTATCATCTCCCTACTTCAGAGGCTTTAAACTATATATATTTTTCTGTATTTGCCTGCAAAAATTTAAAATACGTGTTTGTAATCATATTGGGCATACAATTCTGTGTTCCCCTTCTTAATATAATATTCAAATCACTTCCCCTTAAGGTTCTGTGTTTTTCAGAACTCCTTTTACGACAGCCACCAGCGCTCTCATTGATACTACACAATCCCTCTTGTTTGGGCACTTAGGTTGCTTTCGAATCTTTAACTTGACACATAACGCTGGCGTGAACATCCTGACGCATCTGGCTTTTTCCCGTTCAGCGGTCCCTGCCCACTCCTCCACCACAACCTTCCCGGCCCTAAGGGGGAGCTGCACCCAGCGCTGGTGGAGTTTTGTACTCCCGCCCGTGCAGGTTGACGGGGAAAGCTTTGACCCAGGCTGGGGGATACAAATAAGTAACAAAAATAAAATAAAATGGTAAAAGTAGTATAAATAAATAAAGCCCAAATTTTCAGCGAGGATGCTACAGCCTGTCAAATCCCGGAGAGGAGGCGGGGCATAAAAGAGAGGTGATGACATTTCAGGACGGTGCCCTGCCTGCCGACCGAGGGGCCTTCTTGGGAGGGGGAGGAACTCACTCGGCCGGTCTGCGGGAGGAGGAGGAGGGAGGTAAGGAGAGCATTGAGTTCCCGCTCAGCCCTGCCCGGCCCGATGCGGCTGCGGCTGGGGGGCTGCAGAGCGCGGGGGAGCCCCACGGGCTCTTTCAGGCAGCTGGGCTCCCGCCGGCCGCCCGGGACTCGGAGACGGAGGTCCCCAGAGCGGCCTCGTTCTGCAGCGCAGCCCAAGAGTTCCGGGGGAGACTGAAAGGATCAGAAGCCGCAGAGCGGGGCAATCCTGAAGAGCATCGCCCCGCCCACCGGCTGTGTGGAAAGGGCCCGAGGCCGCAGAGCCAGCTCCTCGGGCTCCTGCTCAGTTCTACAGAGAATAGAAACATCCGACAGGCCATCACGAGGGACCCACTCTTTTCCTTCCTGGCTATTTTAGCTCCTCTTCCGTTCCTAAGCCGTAAGTTATCAGAGTAGCAACATGGCCCAGTTCCCGTTCAGGAAAGCCCAATGTGTCCACTACGTCTGTGGGATTGGGCAAGTCTCGGCTGAGTGTCCCAATCCAGAAGAACTCAGGAAAGCCGAGGCGCCAAGAGCCGAAGGACCTGGAGCAGAGGGCTCCTCTTTGACCTTCCCCGGGGCTGTGGGTTGAACCCACATTATTTCAGCTCAGGTTTTGATATTCACCAGCTGTCTTAACTAACCTCTTCCAACTTTGCCTGACTCTTGCTCCTGCCATTACAACATGGTAGGAAGTGATTGCCCCCTGTTATTGGAGCCCCACCCCCACTTTGTGAGATGTTCTGGTCTCCTAGTTGTCAGCAGGATCTCACAAAGAGTGAAGCTGGGATTCGCAGACACCCCCACAAGCAGGGGTGGACCACCTCTTCTATGCTCGGAGCAGAAATCATCTTCTCAAGTTTCCTATGCCCGGGGCACTGCTCCTGGCCTCACAGGGGCATATTCTGGCAGTGAAAGGAGCTGTGGCTGTCGGCACAGCCACAGCTGCCTGGTCTGACTTCTGGCTCCCCTCCACCGAGGCCTTCATTCCCTTCTAGGTCTTAGTAGAGAGGGCAGGCAGGCAGGAGTGTCCTCACGCGGGTTCACTGAACCCGGGCCTGCCTCTGGCCAGTTGGGGCCCCATTCCGCCTCGAAGGACAAGGAGCATGTCCGCCTTTGACTGAGGCGATGAGGCTGCAGCCCGAGTGTCACTGGGGAAACAGTGGGACTTACATTGACTCCTCAGGAACAGTTGCAGCAAAAGCCCCCTGCTAATTAATGTGTATTAAAGCTTCTCTCTCTCTCTCCATTAAGCCGACAGGGCTTATTCTTGTTTACATCTTCTTTGATTGTAAGGTTCCCTTTCAACCTGATGGTCAGAGCTTGGGGTGGGGAGCCCTGGGGAGGGGAGAGAGAATCCAGGCTCAGCAAAGTCACTACCAAGGGCTCGTGGGAGCCCGCTGCTGTGGGCATTCCTGGGATGCAGCAGCCCCAGGAGAGGAAGCAAGGCAGATGCATTTAATTTCTCCATTAAAACGAGTTAAATGCCCACAATTTTGATGTGTGATCAAATCATATTTGAAATACACTGGGCCAAATATATTTGTGATGAACTGCTGTACAGATAATGGAAATCATTTCAATAAAACTCTCATCCTTGCTAAGACCTTAATCAAGGGATAACCTATTTGACATTGGATCACAGAGAGCTGTGTAATTCTGCCCCGGCAGGAATAGATTTATTCCATCTGAGTGATTAATGCATTGGGAAGCTGAGGGCGTACTCAAGGTAAAGTCCATCTTCTGGATTTCTCTAGCGCCTTCTGGTTTTCTGTGGAAGCAACAGTTTGTAGAGTGTGATTTTAATGCTTTTCTCAGTAATCCTTATTTTTCTCATGATTTGGTCTTCTGATCATTGGAACTCTGCCATTTTGAGGTAGGAAGCCTGGAAAGTAGGGGCTACTTCTCCCAGGCCTGTAAAAGTTTTCTATGTTACTAAACTTAACTTAATCTAAGTTAAATTTAACTTACCTAAACTTAATGGTTTCAACTTTACCAAAAGTTTTGCCATGGAGGGCTCTGTCCCAAATAACTACAGACCACTGAGTTTCCTACATGATTATTTACCATGGGGATGTCCTGTGCGTCTTCTCCTTTCATTATACGTATCTTATTCTATGACCCTCAGTTTCCTCATGTTTGTAAAATGGGAGTGGTAATAGCTCCATTCTCCTTCTCGAAGAGATTGGCAGCTCAAATGGGCCACCGGAGCCTGGAGAGGCCTGTGTAGACTGAAGAGAACAACCAGACACGAATGGTCTCTGGTATGATGATCACATTCTCTCCGGGGCCTTCTCTTTCCGACGAGGTTATATGCTTTTTAGGGGAAGGGCTGCCTGTCTCCTCCCCCAGATTATTTCCCGGCACGAGCCAACGCTCAGCAGAGACTTCTTGGCCACCCGCTGGGCAGAAGTGGGTTGTGCAGACGGCTCTGGAGACCAGCCAGGGAGGCCTGCCCAGCTTGTCACCAGGACGGTGAGCTGGGGACAGACTCGAACCAGTGTGAGCAGTGACTTTTCCTCTTCAAAGTTTTGATCATTACATTTGCTGGGAGAAACGGATAAATAGTTAAAGTGCTAAAATGGGTCCCATAATCAGGTCAGTGGAATTGCAAAAGATATCTCTTTTGACATGTTCTGATTTCTTTTTTCTTCCTTCCTTACCATCCTCCTAAAATCTGTCCTTTCTGATAAAGAGACAACCCCCTGATTTGGCATATTCTGTGGCTTGGACACATTGCGTGAGAAGAGATCTCTTTTTGTCAGCTGGCCAGGACGCTATCTTATTATAGCGGCTAAAATGACTGGAGAGGCCCTTCTAATTAGGCAAAGAACAAAAAATAATATCAATTAAAAAATGCAAGTGGGCATTTTTGGGGTGGGTCTCTGCAGACATTTCAGGGTATCGCTCGTCGTAGAAGGACGCTGCTCTGGAGCGTGCACTCTCCTTTAGGGGTATTGGCACCTTTTGTGATTATTGAATTTATTCTTTTTGACCTTTATTGGTTTTTTATTACAAAATGTGACCTGGTCTTTGTAACAAAATTAAAGGAAGTGTGTAAAGTAAAACCATATCATCTCCTTTCCTCCTCACCCCTCTTCCCGGCTCCAGTCCTGCCACCCCCTCCCAGAGGTGATGGCTGTTAACTCTTGGTGTCGCATAGGCTTCCAGACTATTTTATGTGCGTGCTCAGTCAAACTCATGTGCAGATGCACAGATTTCATTTTACAAATATGAGATAATAGGAGATGCATTGTTCTGCAGCTTGCTTTTTTCACCACGGACATTTCTCAAGTCAGAAATATAGATCTATTTCATTATTTTTAAAAGCTGCGTTTATTCCATTGTCTGATGTAACCATAATCAAAAAGGTTGGTGAAGCACCAAAATTTCTTCGTTTATTCCCCTACTGATAGACATTTAGGTCATATTCTCCTCCCCTTCCCAAAGTATCACTTCCTTTTGCTGTTGCAGACCAGCGAGGAGAAGATGCCCCCACACAGCTGTACACCTCGGGCATCTTCTGCTCAGAGGTCAGTTTTCTGATGGGGAAGAGGCGTTTTCTCCCTGTGAGCAGATGGCTGGAAATCAGCCCTGGGTCCTCGTGCCCTGCTTCCTGCCCTCGGAGGAGCAGAGCTCAGGCTGAGAATGGCTGGAGCTTTTCAGGTCCTCCAGTGCCCTGTTTCTCTGTCCTTGCTCATTCTCCTTTCCGGCCCCGGGGCCCCTTTGCCGTGGCCATGGAAGGTGCGACGGCCATCAGCCTAAGTTGGTTGGAATAGACTGCTCACAGGGACAGGGCCTCCATGGGGGCTCTGGTTGCCTTGGGGTTTAGATGGGAAGGCTAGGTGTCTGCTCTGCGATCCCACAGTGATAAGGCTGGAGGCCTGCAGGGCTGGCTGGGTGGGCATCCCCTTCCCCTCTCACCTTCCTTGACCTGCCAAGAACTTCCAAATGGGCTGTCACTGGCCAACTTGCTAGGACCTTCCTGAATTGCCATTGAGACCAGCCATCACTCCTGTCCTGGCGGCAGCCTCTGTTGGGCACAGGAAGCCCTGGGAGAGAGAGGCTGAGTGGCTCCTCACTAATCAGTCGAGCGCTCATCAATACCATCCCTAGTGGGCCCACAGAGCTTGAGGAAAATCAGCAGGTGTTATATCAGAAGACACTGAGGTGGGGACCTTTGTTAGGTAATACAGGTCAGAAGAAGCACATGTCAGTGGAGGAAAAAGAAGGAGCCCTATTGAGATGAGTTCAGCAAAGCATGTTCCAGGAATGGCAATTGAGAGTGAAAAGGGCCCGGGGCAGTGAGATCCTTAGGCTGGGAAGATGGAGCAGCTCTAGGAACCAGCAGCAGGGCAGGGCATTGGACAGTAAGTGAGGAGGGGACAGCAGCAGGAGAGGAGCTCTCAAGGGGGCCAGACGGATGGTATGGGGCGCCAACGTGCCTGGATCAACTGTGGGGGCCCCAGTTGCATCTCCACACCTTAACAAATTGTCGGATATCAAACTTCTTCTAGGACAAAACTACTTCATTTGGGGGGTCTTGGGCACTGAGGCAGAAAAACACACATCTGTTTACTCTGCAGCGAGAATGCTGAGTGCTGCGCGAGGCTGGTCAGAGTGTGAGGTGCTTGAGGGACAGTGGTACCTTCGCTCGGGGACAGGGCAGGCAGCAAGGGACTTTAAGGATAGCCCCCCAGACTTGCAGAGACGATGGGGGGCATTTCTGGCAGAGGGAGCAATGCCACAAAGTTCAGAGTCTCAGGAGCAGGCACAGGTGTGGGGGACAGCGTTTGGAGCAGAGATGTGTGAAGGAGAAGAGAGGCGTGTGAAGGTGGAAGCATCCATCCGGGCCCAGAGCAGGGAGCCTCGAAGGCCGAGGTGTGTGCTCTCGATTTTGTGGGACAGGGGTTGGGGCAAGCTGTTTTCTTCTGAGCCGGTTTGGGAGGGAGCAGAGGCCCTCGTCTTGCTCGTGTGTGTTTGTAGCCAGGTAAGCCAGTAGCTTCCATTTCACTCCATCAGGATTTAGAGGGGAGGCACTCCAGCTGGGACCCTGCCCTGAACTGCAAACCTTCAGGCCTGGAGGTCCCTAGGCTGCCACCTGTCTCCGGCCCCAGGGTCTGGCCAGATGAGGCCCTTGAAGAATCCAGGCTGGTTAGGAACTGCCAAAGGGGAACCTCCTCGCCAAGGCCCTGCAGAGGACTTCCAGCACGACCCTCCCTGCAGCCAGGGAACATTTCCTTTCTGGGCAAAGGGGTGGAAGGAGAAAGAACTGGCAATCTGACCAGCGTTCTTTGTCAGGTGCTCTATTGTCCTAGGACTCACGGGAAGGGAGTCATGACACCCAGGTCCTGTCGAGGCTGCCGGTCGTACCCCCCTGGTGGAGGCACATACTTCTTCCCCCAAACCTTTGCTTCCTTGGAACTCAATCTCAAGGTGTCTAGTGACAGGAAGTGGACTTCGCTCACACGTGGCCGGCAGCTGGTGGAATAGTGGAGAAGGCGCCCATAGAAAGGCAGGCCGAAGGCAGGATTCCAAACCTGTGTGGGCTTGGAAAAGTAACTAGCTCTCCCTGGGCTTCATTTCCTCATCCATCAACCGGTGACTACAATCCACAGGTGCGCCATGCCGATTAAAGTTGACGATGTCAATAAAGTCTCCGGGCGCATAGTAAGAAATTCAATAAGTGTCAGTTCTCCTTTCCCCTTGGAATTCCTTCCCCTACTTTAGCCTTCCAAACGAAATTTTAAAAATAGGTCTATCTTCCCAGTAGACTCAGCAAGACTCAATAAATCCTAGAGTGAGGTACCAAGAGCTGTTGCAGAATAGGATTCCCCAGAGAGCTTTAACGACACAGCTGTCTGGAGTGGCGTGGGGTCAAGCTCATGGTCAATGGTGAGGCCCCTCCACTGAGGCTAAGTGCTCTCCTCACACTTGCCCACCCAGAATCTCACCCCCTGCCCCCGCCCCCCAGGGCCAGCTGGGCGGCCCGTGCAGTTGAACGCCGCGAGACTGCTCCGGAGTTCAGCATCTCTCCTTTGAACCCCCTGGGGTCCCGATTCTGAGGAGCAGAAAAGGCTAAGCGTGCGAGGGTTCCCCCCTCCTTTAATTTTAGCAGCAGCAACTACATTTGTGCTGACACAGATTGGAGCGGTTGCCATGGGGACCAGAGTCTGTGCCCGGATTCATCCTGGAGCTGGGAGGGAGGTGGGGCTCCTCCTGAGAGGTTGGAGGGCTTCTAGTTTACAGAGGGGGCTGGAGGGAGGTAGAGCCATGGGCTCCTTCCTTGGCTGTTCTAGCTGCTTCAGCCAAGGGTGACCCAGGGAAGACTGGGCCTGGAAGGTCACCTCCTCCAGGAGATTTGACGCTCTGTGTCTCGGGGCCCTGCCAGCACACAGTGAAGAGTAGGGCTCTCACTCATTCAGCCAGAGCCACCCTCTTCCTGGAGCACCGTGAGGATGGAGATGAACCGTTCAGCGGGTCCACAGTCCCTCACCCAGAATGCTTGGGGCCAATCGTGTTGTAGCATTTTTGAAAGGTCATGTCGTGCATACGTGTGTATTGCATGATGCTGTCAGTGGAGCTCCGGGCAACACCTCGTAATTAAGCATGTGCATGTTTCCACAGCAAAGCACAACAATGCACACACACGTAAGGATTGTAAATAACCTCCTGTCAGTTCGGGGCCCGATCTCGCTGCCAGGAATCGTGAAAAAGCTTTTGGTGTTTTGGATCTGGGAGTGGTGGATAAGGGATTGCACTCCGCAGCTGGTCCAACTTGGCCCGTGCTTTCACATTCGTCATCTCGCTTTGTTCTCCCGCAGCCTGGGTGTTACTACATCTATTTAACGGATGGTGAAAGTGGGTCTTAGGATTAGGGACTTGTAAGATCACAGCAAGTGAGTCCTGGTGTCAGGACGCAAACCTGGGACATGTAAGTTCAAAGCCCAGTTTCTTCCAGTTATACGAGGTTTTATGAAACTTGGCAGAGAAGTAGTTTGTTTCCAAATAATAATAGTAGCAATTAAGACTAGTAGCTAACCCTGATAGAGCACTCAGGACAAGCTGGGCGTTGTGTTCATTGCTTTTGGTGGAGACCTCATGTAGCCCCACAGCAGCCCCACACCACGACCAGCCCACTTTTTGGATGAGGACGCAGCATGAGGCTAGGTGACTTGCTTAAGGGACACAGCTGGTGCCTGGCAGGGCTAGGACTTGAGCTGGGGTCTGGGTGATGCCAGAGCCCGTGGGCTCAACCCCCGTCTTGTGTTTACTGCCAGAAGCTAATGATTTTGGAGAAGATAGTGGAATCCAGCGGAGATGTCCAGTCACCATGAGGGGCGTGCGTGGTCACTCTGGCTGGGCTAACAGAAGCACCCGAGCCTGAAGTCAAGGCTTTGAGGAAGCACAGTGCTGTGGACTGCATTGTGTCCCCCCAAAATCAAATGTTGAGGCCCTACCCTCTGATGTGATGGTATTTGGAGATGGGGTGTCTGGGAGGGAATCAGGGTTAGATGAGGTCCTGGAGGTGGGGTCCCCATGATGGGATTGGTGCCCTCGTAAGAAGAAGAAGAGAGAGCTCTCTCTCTTCATGTGCCCACAGAGAAGAGGTCACTTGAGCACACAATGAGATGGCCTGCGAGCCAAGAGAAGAGGCCTTGGGATGAAACCTACCTTCCCAACACCTTGATCTGGAACTTCCCAGCCTCCAGAACCGAGAAATGAGTGTCTGTGTTTAAGCCACCCACTCTGTGCCCTTTGTCACCACGGTCTGACATGACGAAGATGCACAGAGACCGTTTCCCACCTGAGCTCTCCCTGGGCCTCTGCACTGGGCTGTGGTGGGCTCTGCTGCAGGAGGTGACGCCAAATGTGGGATGAGGGGTTGTGACAATGAACCTGTCCATGTCCCCATTTTTATTTGGGGGCACTGTTCCTTACCCTGGAATATCAGGCTTGTCCTGGATGATCCCTTTCTCTAACCTCCACAAGGGAGCCCCCAGAGGTGCAGCACCAGCCTGGGTCCAGCCTGCTTTTGGCATTGGTCAGGCATGCAATCTTCATGTGGGGACGAATAAACCTCTCACACCCCGGTGAAGAGTTTGGAGTTAAGGGTGAGGTTACCCTCTGAGGGAGTCATGCCAGAGAGGGGCTGGAGTTCTGTCTCTCCAAGTCCGGCAGGTCCTGAGTGTTGCCTCACCTGGCTCTCCCATCTCTTGCTTCTCTCTCAGGCTCACGGCCAATACCTGGTGCAGGCCCTCCTGCCTGTGCCCCTCGCTGGCCTCCCTGTCGCATGCTCCTGCCCCCTACAACTGCCAGAGCTAACTTCCTGCTCAGTGTTCACGCTGTTCCCTTGACCTCTGCCATGGACTGAATTGTGTTCCCTCCAAATTCATATTTGAAGCCCTAACTCTCCTGTTGGCTGTATTGGAGATGAGGCCTTTAAGGAGGTGATTGAGATTAAACGAGGGCATAAGCATGGAGCTGTGATCTGATAGAACCGGTGTCCTTATAAAAGAGGAATAGACACCAGAGATCTCTGTCGTGTTCTCCCTCCACTGGGGAAGACACAGCAAGAAGGAAGCCCTCTGTAAACCAGGAAGAGAGTCCACACCAGAAACCGAGGCCTGCCGGAACCTTGATGTCGGACTTCCCAGCCTCCAGAACTATGAGAAAACAATTTTTTGTTTTTAAGCCACCAGCTTATGATCTCTTGTTATGGCAGGCTGAGCTGACTGACACCTAGAACTCCTTTCCCCCAGGCCTGTGTGTAAGCACCTCTTTTCTTCTGAGACCCAGGTCAAGGCCACCTCTTTTGTGAAACATCCCCCCACTGAGCTCCAGCGGGGATGGCCCCTTGCTCTGAGCTCTTGTCCGTTTGTGTTGTGTTAGAAGAACACTGGCACAGTAGCCAAAAGGTGGAAGCAACCCATGTGTCCATCACAGTGAGTGGATAAACACAATGTGGCATACATACAGTGGAATATTATTCAGTGTTAAGAAAGAAGGAAATTCTGACACGTGCTATAACATGGACGAAGCTTGAGGACATTATGCTAAGTGAAATAACCCAGTCACAAAGAACAAATATTTGATCCCACTTATATGAGGCACCTAGAGAAGTCAAATTCATAGACACAGAAAGTAGAATGGTGATTGCCAGGGGCTGGGGGAGGGGAGAATGAGGAATTGTGTTTTAATGGGTATAGAGTCTCAGAGTTGGAAGATGAAAAAAATTCTGGATATGGATGGTGGTGAAGTTTGCACGGCAATGCAAATGTTCTTAATGCCACTGAAACCACCTAAAAATGGTGAAAATGGTAAATTTTACTTTATGTACATATTGTTGCCACAATAAAAAAAGCTTTTCGGGGCCGGCCCCGTGGCCCAGTGGTTAAGTTTGCACGCTCTGCTTCGGCAGCCCAGGGTTTCGCCAGTTGGGATCCTGGATGCAGACACGGCACCGCTCATCAGGCCATGCTGAGGTGGCATCCCACATAGCACAACCAGAAGGACCCACAACCAAATATGCAACTATGTACTGGGGGGCTTTGGGAAGAAGAAGGAAAAAGGAGAAGATTGGCAACACATGTTAGCTAAGCAAAACAAAACAAACGAACAAAAGGAACACTGGGCTTAGAATTGGAATCCTGGTCTGATCCTTTCCAGCCAGCTATCTGGCCTGCGGATGCCCCCACCTTCTCTGGGCCTGAGCACTGTCATGCACAGCAGTGAGGGGTGTTCAACAAGAGTGCCTGTTGAATATTATGGCGCATACCTATGCATTCATTTAGGCAGCAATACAGATTGAGCACCCACGCTGTGTGCCAGGCGCTGTTCTAGGGCCCTGGGACGCCTCAGTGAACAAAACAGGCAAAGATTCCGCCCTCATGGGGCTTGTCCTCCTGATAAGAGATAGACGGAGAGACAGCAAATGTAGTCAATGGGAAACTTCTAGAGTGTGCTGGAAGGTAGCAAGTGCTAAGGAGTGTGAAGCAGGGGAGGGGTGTGAGAGGATGTGTGTGTGTGGAGGGTGCTGTGGACTGGATGTTTGTGTCCTCCTCAAATTCATGTGTTAAATCCTAACCCCCAAGGTGGTGTTAGGAGGTAGGACTGTGGGAGGTGATTAGGTCGTGAGAATGGAGCCCCCACGAATGGGATTAGTGCCCTTGTAAAAGACCCCAGAGAGCTCCCTGGCCCTCTCCACCATGTGAGGACACAGGAACCAGGAAGAGGGCTTCACCGGATACTGAATCTGCTGGCACTTTGATCTTGGACTTCCAGCCTCCAGAACTCTGAGAAATGGATGTCTGTGGTTTGTAAGCCACCCGGTCTGTGGTCGTTTGTTATAGCAGCCCAGATGGACTGAGACAGAAGGGGTTTATTCAGTAGAGTGGTCAGCTGTGTAGATATCTGGAGGAAGAGCACTTCTGGCCTGTGCTTTCCAACATGGCAGCCCCTGGCTGTGTGTGGCTACTGAGCTCTTGAAATGTGGCTGCTGCCCCTGAGCTGTGCTCTGCGTGTGAAATACACAGCAGACTTCAAAGACTTGGAATGAAAGACAAGAATGTAACCTTCTCATGAAGGACTTTTATATTGGTTATGTGTGGAAATGATAATATTTGGATATATTCGGTTAAATAAAGTATATTATTAAAACTAATTTCACCTTCTTAAAAGAGTTTTTTAAAAATATGGCTACTAAAAAATTTAAATTTATATATGTGAAATGTAAGTTTGAGTTATATATGTGAAAAAACACTGACATTTGGGGCTCCACTTGTGGCTGGCATTATGCTTCTAGCGGACAGTGCCTGCTAAGCTGTAGTGTGCTCGGTGTTCAGGGATGGAGAGAAGGCCAGTGCTAGTGGACACAGTGAGGGAGGGAGCGGGGCAGAGACACATAGGGTTTTGAGCAGAGGAGTGACTTGGGGCTGCTGATGTCCTGTCTTACTCTGCTTGAGGTCCCATAAAAAGTAGCACAGACTGGGTGGCTTAAACAAACTTTCTCAAAGTTCTGGAGCCTGGAAGTCCAAGATCAGAGTGGCTGCAAGGTTATTCTTTCCTAAAGCCTCTCTACTTGGCTGGCAGATGGCCACCTTCAAACTGTGTCCTCACGCGGCCTTTGCTGTGTGCGTGCATCCCTGGAGTCTTCCTCTTTGTATAAGGACACCAGTCATGTTGGATTAGGGCCCACCCTGATCGCCCGATTTCACCTTAATTACTTCTGTAAGGCCTCTGTCTCCAAATTCAGTCATATTGGGGTGAGGGCTTCAATAACTTTTGGGGGGACGCAATTCAGTCCATAGCACACCCTTATCAGGGGTGCCCTTTCTGCCCAGCTAGCACAAGGGGACGTCTCTCAAGGGCAGGTCTCTTCCTGGCTCTTCTTCCTGCCCCTGGCTCAGGCACATGGTTGGCAGTATGTGGTAATAACCATCTGGCCCCAAACACCCTCCTTGCTGTGGCTGTGGGCCCTGGACATCCCCCAGAACCTTCTAGGAGGCTCTCCATGGTGCTTCCCAAAGGGAGGCAACCTTACTGAGCCCTCCTACGTGCAGGCCCTCGAAGCCCAGGATCCCTTCCAACCCTCTCAGCCACCCTGAGGAGGGGCCATGATCCCCCACGCTTTTCAGGCAGTACTTGAAGAAATGAAGTGATGCACCCAGGGTCACACACAGCGAGAGGAGGCTGTGCCGAGGCCTGTCGGACCCTGAGCCTGTGCTCTGGCCACTGCATGGTGCCGCTTGGGCTTCTGGAAGCTGCATGCAGCTATCCACTCTTTGAAGGTCAAGTGAGTGAGTCTATCACTTACAAAGGCCTGGACTTCTCGTCCCAGAGGCCTGGCAGTCAGGTTGCAGTGGGTGAATGGACACTCTGCTGCACATCCGCTCATGCGCAGCAAACACCCGTGCTGACTAAGGCCCTGGGTCCCAGCTGGACTTAGCTGCACCCTTCCCTAATGCCCCCTGGGGCTTTCATTGGCTGCCCACCCTCAGCTTGGGGCACTTTACTGTCATTATTATGTTTTAATTCCAATTTATAGCTTAGAAAATTGAAACTCAGAGAGGTGAAGGAGGCAAGGTCGCGTGGCCAGTGAGACTGTCACCCAGTGGCTGGTCTAACTCCAGCCTGTGTGCTCTTTCTAGTGTCCCATGGTGCCATCATTCCTTAGCTGATGGTGTAGACTTCAGACCAGTGACCTGATAGTCAAGACATCTGGGTTAAAGTCGCTTTTTATAAAAAAATTTTTAATTGTAGTAAAATACACATAACATAAAAGTTACCATCCTAATCATTTTTAAGCGTCCTGTTCAGTAGTGTTAAGTACATTCACACTGTTGAGAAACCATCACCACCATCCAGCTCCAGAACTTTTTCATCTTGCAAAACTGAAACTCTGTCCCCATTAAACACTAACTCCCTATTCCCCTCCCCCCGGCTCCTGGCCACCACCACTCTACTTTCTGTCTCTATGAATTTCACTACTCTAGGAACGTCATATAAATGGAATCATCCAGTATTTGTCCTTTTGTGACTGGCTTCTTTCTCTTAGCATAATGTCCTCAAGGCTCATCTGTGTTGTAGCACGTGTCAGAATTTCCTTCCTTTTTAAGACTGACTCACGTTCCGTTGTATAGATATACCACATCTTAGTTATCCATTGATCCATCAGTGGACACTTGGGTTACTCCTACGTTTTGGCTATTGTGCATAGTGCTTCTGTGAACATGGGTGTACAAATATCTCAAGTCACTTTGTTTAACCGGTTAACTGGGGACAATAAAACCTGCTCTATCTACCTCCCAGGATTGTTGCAAGGATAAAGTTGTGCATGTGTGTAGCGTGCCTTGTGAAGTGTAGAGGACTATCTGATGTTGGGGGGCCATTAGAGTCCTTCCCCATCATCAACCTTGACTGGGAGGAATCAGCTTTCACCAAGAGGAAGCAACCTGGGAATATTTTCCTTAATCCCAACCCTGGGAGGGACTTCATTTGGCAGAAGAGGAAGCTGACCTAGACCCCAGTAAAGGGGTCACCTTGGAGGGCAGATTCAAGCCCAGGTTCTTTGTCTATGCCCATTCTCTGTTAACTTCCCAAAGAGGATCAAACAAGGGGAACCTGGCTCAAACTTCCAACCAAGGGCCCCGTGGTTGGTGGATGGGCCCACCATTTTCTTTCCAGAGTACAAACCTTGGCAGGGATCCTCCCCTGCCAGCCCCAGACATGACAGATCACCTTGTGGGACCCCCTGCAGGGCTAGGGCAGCATCAAAGTGGCCCCCTCTGCAACCTTCCCTCTCCGCCTTGCCCAGCACCTCAACTTCCCAGGATGGCGCCACTGTCTGTGTCCTGTGGGCCATTTGGAAACTCTCATGTCCCCAGGCTCTGCTCCGAGCCCAAGGCTGGCCCGCTGCCCCATGGGAACACCACTGTGGTTTCTGCTGAACTTCCAGCGGTCTTTCCCAGTGCTCTGTCACCCTTCTTCCATCATCCTGGGTCTCAGCACTGTTTGTTCTCATCCTGCTCCCAGAAGATTACTGCCTACAGATGCTGCAGTGGTTAGAACTTCATTCAGGAACAGTTCATTATCTCCTTCCTGGGGCCTGGCGTGCAGCCTCTACTTGGCAATTTCTCCCTGGGGGCCACGGCCCCAAGGCATCCCTGTAGCATGTACCCCCCACCCCCACCCCGTGTAGCATGTACCGCTTTGCCATCTTTCTGCCCATTTCCCACAGAGGACTGTGAGCTTCCTGGGTCGGGGTGGTGTCTCCAGTGCCTAGCATAGCTCTGGTACATAACGAGTGCTCAGAGCATGTTCGCAGGTGGAATGCAGCTCTCCTCTACTAGATTATAGTCTCCAGGGCAGGGCCTGTGATTCAATAATCACCTGTATTTCTTTCTCCATCCCCCACATCTGGCATAGATCCTGGTACATAGCCAGGCCCAGGAAAAGAGGGATTGAATAAGTGAATAAATGAATGAGTCCTGAGGCCAGAAGCCTCTGTCAGCCCGGAGCAGGGCAGAGCAGTGCGGCAGCCTGGACATGCTGCCACGTCATCAGACGTGGTATCTGACAGTGGGCCGCGTGGGTGCTGCTGAGATGGGGGAGACCCAAGGTGGGAGAAAGGGTGTATGAGGCAGAGGGATCAACTCAGCAGAGCTTCTGCCAACCGTAGCTTTGTGTGCCCGGCTCCTTTCTTTCTGCTCCTGCTGGAGCTGATACAGAGCTTACCTGTCGCTGTGGCCATGAACCTCAGAGGTAAGACATTTGAAAAAACATCCGGCTGCCCATGTCCCAAGAATAGGCAAACTACTTTTTTAGGAGTCTCATGTTTCTGCTCAAATGTCCTCAGCAACTAAAAGTTTAAAATTCCTAACCTTTCCTGACGTCACCCAAATCTGTGTCAACACTTTTTTTTCCAGTTCTCTTCTTCAAACCAGCCAGACAGACCCCTGGGTGTTCTGCATGTCTGGGTTGTTTGCTGGTGGTGTTCGGAACCTACTGGACTCCCAGCCTTTTGAATGGGCCATAGAGCCCTGGGTCACCCACCTGGGAGCCGCTCACTTGTGCCACTCAGGTTGGACAGTCCACCTCAGGGCCTTTAGCTTTACTCTGAAATTCCTTGTTCCTCACTGGTCCCCCTCCATCTGCCAAAGGCCAGCAGAACAGCTTCTTGGCAAGTGTTTCTACTTCTTAATCTATTTTCACAATCTGTGATTGTGCAATGCAAGCATCAGAATTTAGTGGCATCTTTTAATTTTCTATTATTGATGAAAACTTTTGGTCTGGAAAGAAAAAACTGTCTTTGGGATTGATTTTTTGGTATTGATCAGTGCATATGTTCGATCGGAGGACAAGATCCGGGCTGTTCCAGATGAACAGGGAATGGTGTTACAGAGTGTCTAAGTTTGGGGTGCAGGAGCAGGACCATTGTCACCTTAGGGCACGCCTCACTTTCTGCCTTTTACCACAGTCCTTCATGCACTGGTCTTCTCCCCACATGCTTGACTGTGAGATCTTTGCGTTCAGGATGTGTCTCTGATTTACCCTTCTAACCAACTCGAGACCCAAAACAGTACCTGGCACGTGGTTGACTCTCAGCCAACATTTGTTAAGCACATTTGTTTAAACACAGGCTCCAGAGTTCATTACAACCCTTAATTATTGTTTGTCAGGCGGGAATCCCAATATTCAAACCACTCAAGAATGCACGAATTCCACAGGGACTAGAATTCTGGGAAAGGTCCCGAATATCAGTCACACAAGCTGATGAACGATTACCCTGCTCGGGAAAATACAGACAGGACCCTCATTTCAGAATGTGGTAATCACAGGTTCCTTTAGCATTTGGTGGCAACTTTAGCAGGCAGCTCCTGACACAATTCAAATATTCTGGCCACAGCCGTCCTGCCCTCTAACCACCAACGTCTGCCTGCTCCCATACACACACGTGGTTGCCTGGTAGGTATGGCCCACTCTCCTCTGCCAGAGATCCTGGGGCAGAGCAGGGTGAGGAGGGGGACCTGGGGAGGGCACAGAGTTCCCTCCCTTCTCTCTCCACTCAACATGAGACCTGAGGACAGAAACCCTGCATTTGACTCTTGGCTCCACCATTGCAGGGTCCACTCTGGGCAAGTCCAGTGACCTTTCTCTGAGCGTCCAGACCCCCTTGTGAAACATGGCTATTGAGTAGTTCTGCCTCTCAGTGGGTGTTTCTGGAATGCAAAGAGGTGGTGTCTGTGAAAGGACAGTGTTGGCTGTAAAGGTTATTTATTATCACTGATGTAGGGTGACTGGGTGGGTTATGTGGAGGCAGAACCACCACAGAGAGCTCACTGCTTCTGGGGAAACATGTCCTGGGTTCAAACAATTAACTCACGAACTGGCTTTTGGACACATTATGTTAAAAAACTGAATCTTTTCTCTGTATTCGTAATGTGTTTTTATCTTACTCTTGCGCTACATTTTAAGCTTTTTGGAGGGAGGGAACAGATGATATATCTGGTCTAATTTTCTTGGCATAATGCATATATTCAGTAGACACAATATTAGGGAAGGAAGCATGAATGCCCCATAATGTTAACAGAGAAGACGTTTACCTGGATTATTGCCCAGCGGAGAGAGGGTGCTGGGCCCCTTCTTGAGACATTTCCTTCTTGAGACCCAGACTGACCTTGGGCCTTGCATTAGTCAGCTAGGGCTGTTATAACTAAGTATCAAGGACTGGGTAGCTTAAATGGCAGAAACTTATTTTCTCGCAGTTCTGGAGTCTAAAAGTCCAAGATCAAGATGGTGGCAGTGTTGATTTCTCTGGAGCCATCTTTCCTTGACTTGAGGATGGCTGTCTTCTCCCTGTGTTTTCACATGGTCTTCCCTCTGTGTGCCTGTGTCCTGATCTCCTCTTCTTATAACGACACTAGTCATATTGGATTAGGGCCCACCCAATTGACCTTATTTAACCTTAATTACCTCTTTAAAGATATTATCTCCAAATACAATCACAATGAGATACTGGGGGTTAAGACTTTAACATTTGATTTTGAGGGGACACAATTCATCCCATAATAGGCCTCATCCTTGTCTTTATTAATATTCCTTCCGTATCTCCAGGACCCTAACTACTGAACAAGGAACACATGCCTAGAAGGAAGCTGGACCTACCCTCTGAGAACTTGCACCCATTTCCCTCTATTGTCCAACCAGGGCCCACCTTTGAGAATGTGGACATGGGTTTCCATTAACAAACTTCTGCTTTTACCATGATCCTGTTCCAGTAAATGACAAGAACTTACCAGGAAGAGATGGCCACCGTCTGTGTCACTGAAGCTTTGGCTTCTCATCACAGCCAGTACCCTGTGTGCCAGTGACAACTGAGTTTCTTGGGATGACACCTGAGTGATTCATTCATTTGTTTCTTGGATGTCCTTGTCCTCCAGATGCTCTCAGCCTAGTGGGTTCAGTAGGAGAAACGAGAGGCAATGGACAGAAAGGCAGAAGGCTTCTATATTGGTCCTTGATATGCCACCAAGCTGGGAGAGCTTGGTCAAGTCACTTAATTACTGATTGCCAATCCATAAAATGAGGTGTTCTTTCTTCCTTGCCTGTTATGTCAGGATGTTATGAAGATCAAATGGAATCATGTGCGTGAATGTGATTTGTAAACTAGAAAGTGCTATATAAATATGAGGAGCCACTATATTCACATTTTTATCCTGTTTGAATTTCTGCTGTGTTTTTTCCCTTGAGGTCCAGTAGTGGGTACTGCCATTTTTCAGGATGAGACTAGCTTAGAGACTAGCTGTGTGGAGAGCCTGCTCACTCGTTACCTGTTTTGTTTTGTTTTGTTTTTGTTTTTGTCTTCAGTATTTTTTTTATTGAGGTTATGATAGTTTACAACATTGTGAAATTACAGTTGTACGTTATTATTTGTCAGTCATCTTATGGGTGTGCCCCTTCATCCCCTTGTGCCCACCTCCCGCCCCCCTTCCCCCGGTAACCACTAATCTGTTCTCTTTGTCCATGTGTTTATTTATCTTCCTCATATGAGTGGAATCATATAGAGTTTGTCTTTCTCTGCCTGGCTTATTTTGCTTAAAATAATACCCTCGAGGTCCATCCATGTTGTTGTGAATGGGATAATTTTATCATTTTTTCTGGCTGAGTGGTATTCCATTGTGTATATATACCACATCTTCTTTATCCAGTCGTCAGCCGATGGGCACTTGGATTGTTTCCATGTCTTGGCTATTGTGAATAATGCTGCAATGAATACGGGGGTACACCTGTCACTTTGGATTGTTGATTTCAAGTTGTTTGGGTAGATACCCAGTAGTGGGATGGCTGGGTCATTTGGTATTTTTATTTTTAATTTTTTGGGAAATCTCCATACTGTTTTCCATAGTGGCTGCTCCAGTTTGCATTCCCACCAACGGTGCATGAGGGTTCCTTTTTCTCCACAACCTCTCCAAATTAATTATTTTATTATTTATTGTTTTATTTATTATTATATATTATTATTTATTATATTATATATAATAAATATATTATTATTTATTATTATATATTATTAATTATTTTATTATTACTATTATTTTATTATTAAGTATTTTTTGTCTTGGTTATTATAGCCATTCTAATGGGTGTAAGGTGATATGTTAGTGTGGTTTTGATTTGCATTTCCCTGATGATCAGTGATGATGAGCATCTTTTCATGTGCCTATTGGCCATCTATATATCTTCTTTGGAGAAATGTCTGTTCATATCTCCTGCCCATTTTTTGATCGGGTAGTTTGATTTTTTTTGTTGTTGAGTTGTGTGAGTTCTTTGTATATTATGGAGATTAACCCTTTGTCGGATATATGACTTGTAAATATTTTTTCCCACTCGGTGGGTTGTCTTTTCATTTCAATCTGTTTTCCATTGCCTCGTAGAAGCTCTTTAGTCTGAGGAAGTCCCATTTGTTTATTCTTTTTATTGTTTCTCTTGTCCAAGGAGACATGGTGTCCAAAAAGATCCTTTTAAGACTGATGTTAAAGAGTGTACTATCTATATTTTCTTCTAGAAGTCTATGGTTTCAGGTCTTACCTTTAAGTCTTTGATCCATTTTGAGTTTATTTTTGTGAATGGTGAAAAAGAATGGTCAATTTTCATTCTTTTACATGTGGCTGTCCAGTTTTCCCAGCACCATTTGTTGAAGAGACTTTATTTTCCCCATTGTATGCCCTCAGCTCCTTTGTCGAGGATTAGCTGTCCATAGATGTGTGGTTTTATTTCTGGGCTTTCAATTCTGTTCCATTGATCTGAGTGCGTGTTTTTGTACCAGTATCATGTTGTTTTGGTTACTATAGCTTTGTAGTATGTTTTGAAGTCAGGGATTGTGATGCCTCCAGCTTTGTTCTTTTTTCTCAGGATTGCTTTAGCAATTTGGAGTCTTTTGTTGCCCCATATGAATTTGAGGATTCTTTGTTCTATTTCTTTGAAGAATGTCATCGAGATTCTGATTGGGATTTTTTTTTTTTTTTTACCACTGTTACCATCACCACCTCAGCTTGCCCCTCTCTGATCCTCTCACCCACCCAAAAATAGGTCCTAAATCCCCAGAGTTATCAATTATATGTATGTGAAATCTAGCAAACATATTCTTTTAGTGTCATCGAGGAAATAATTTTTTTTCAATGAAGTGTACTGGCACAATCCCAGCCTCCATATTTTGCTTAAATCTCATAGTATGGACTTATGAGGCATGAATTAATAACATCTATATTCTGCAGAAATGTAAGCCAAGACACAGAGTGAATATATGAGTAGATGACAGTAATGTGGATTATGGGACCCCAGGCTAAGAACTCTTGAACTCCAACACTGTGCTGTGTATCTTCTTTCCATTTCCTCCACATTTGTGTTGCCAGGACTCCCATCTCTAGTACTTGGAAGCTGAAGCTGGGAGACTTGTAGGAATCCAGGGGGAACGAAGGATTTGGTTTAATTCATGACTCAACCTCAGAAGATCCTTTTGGGAAATACCTCTTGGGAAGCACCTGCATGAGGGTGAAAGTCTAGCCTGTGTTTCACTAATCATAGGGTCCATGTCTAGGCCCTTCTGAAAGGATTCAAATTCCCAAGGTCGACTCAGAATGGTATTTCCCACAGTGTGTTCCTAGGAACTCTAGTGTCACAAAGGTAAGCTTGCCAGTGAGTCTGGGGTACACCATATGCCATATCCCCTCCTTGGAAATTCATGGTGCACATCAGTGTATTAAAGGCTCTGGGAGGTTCAACAGTGAAGAAACTTTGACCCCAGAACTCTCTCCACTCCCCTTTGCTTATCAATACTCTCCAGAGCACCATTTGGGAAACATCAAGGAGCTGATGCCATTTTGGGGCACTCTCCTTTACATTCAGGGTTAGGGCCAGGGAAGGTGGTGCTTAGGGTTTGGGGCTCTGGCTCGGACACGTACCCATCAAGAGAGTCGTTGGAGGAAGTGGAGAAGGAGAAAGAACTGCAAGTGCAGCCATCTGCCCCGAATCCTGCGTGACCTGAGGTCCTTTCTGTCAATACCAGCTCCAGCCAGGGCTCCAGGGAGGGCCTCAGAGGACACGTGCTGCAGGCGGAGTCTGGGGCAGATGGCAAACTTGGCTTCCTCCAGTGGGAGCTGGGGCTATTTCTTCTGCTTCAGACAGAGAAGGAACCCAGGGCCCCTGTCAAGGTGGAGGGACACAGTGAGGTCCCTCCAAATGTAGACTTCTCAGCCACGGTAAGAGAGAAGAATAAGCTTGCTTCATAAAAGACAGTGGGCCTCTACTCTTTATCCCAGTAAGGAGGAACCCTAGGCCCATTTTTACTTACTGAGGTCACACAGTTGGTAGCAAAGACTGTGTGAGGTGAACCCGATGACTCTGACACTACGGAAACTAGCCAGTGGTGTTGGTTTCAGCCCTGTTGATGGAGGAAAGGAGGAGACCAACACGAGAGGCCGGGAAGTTGCTCTTCCAAGTTAGCCATGACACCAAATTTAGCCTGAAATGGAGCAATGGGATAACTGCTCCATTGAAAAGTGGTAGCCTGGGGTGAGTGAGAGATGAGAGACTATAGGTATGAAGCGTGAATCAGGGCACAAGTAGGAGTTAACTGCCTATCGGATGCCTTTTCTGAAGGAAGAAATCATTTACTACCAGTGTAGTGGGCATTCAGGGATCCACTGCAAGTAATTGTGCTTCTTGGCAGCACATGAATGTGTGTGTGTGTGTGGGAGGTGACAAGGGGAGCAGGGTCCTGCATTAGCCAGGCGTGGGCTGTTTGCTGACGGGAGCCCATGTGGGTGTCAGCCCCACCAGCACCCAGCTGGGTTGGGGGTCAGCAACAGTCCTCGTAGGAGCTCATGTTCCCGTAGGATTCCTGCCCACCTACTTGCTATGGGTGGGGGCTGTTTTGTGAAGTCTTTCTCTGAGGGAGAGGCATGATGGGCAGTCTGTGTTTGTGCAAGAAGCCCACGCTGCCCCACGTCCACTCAGGACACTGGCCTAGCTGCCAAGTCAGGGCTGCTGGAGGCAGCCAGCCCCCTGCAGAGGCTGCTAGAGAGTGGGAGGAAGAAGGCGCTGTGCAGGCAGGGAGCAGGCAGGGGAAAGAAAGGAGGGTTCTAGCAGATGGCAGGGCAAGGAGGGCAAGAAAAAGTAGGAAATGGCACAGTGCCACTTCCAAGAAGTGTCAGCGTCATAAGTGTCAATGTGAGGCCACCAATGGCATTTGCGCAAGATAGTTTTCCCTTGCAGGGACCGTTGTTCCCTGAGAGAGGTTTAGCCTGCCCAGGCGTCCCCCCTGCCTATGTCAGGAATGCCCCTCACTCAGTCATCGGGACTACCAAAGCCACCCCGCACATCTTCCAGTGCCCCCCAGGCCGCCTCTGGTTGAGGATGGTCACTAAGGCCCCTGTTATTGCTGACTGTTGAAGTGATGGAGCTGTAAGTGCCCTCCCCTGAGGACAGCTACTAGGGCCTCAGCCTCCCTCACTCTAAGGGCCGCAAAGAAGACGGGCTAGAAGAGGCTGTTCAAGGTGCGACATTTTCCCCAAATAAAGCAGCTGCTACTGAGTCAGGCCCTGAGCCAGACCCTGGAGACTTGAGAAGTAAAACCTGACTTCAAGGAGCTCAGAATCCAGCAGGGGAGGCAGGCAGACAGCAGACAGCCATACAACACTCAAACACAGAGTTACAAGTGCAAGAATATGAAAGTATCAGGTAGTGGAGGTGCAGCTGCAGTAACAAATAGGCCTGCAGGTTCACACTCAACCCCACAGAAGTTTATTTCCTGCTCATGGAGTGGTTGGGGGTGAATACTCCTATTGGTGGGTGGTCCTCTTCCGTAATTGGAGGAATGCAAGCTTGCTGCATCTCTGCCATCATTGTCATCTGCGTCCAGGTGGCGTGTGGGGAAAGAGATCAGGAAGAAGCACGTCCGCCTCCTGAGTTTTGCCTTGGAAGTGCCGTACACCTATCCTACTGCTGTTCTGTTCTCTAGACCCAGCCACGTGGCCACATCCAGCTATAAGGGAAGCAGAGGAACGGGGTCCAGGAAGAAGAGGAAACTGAATGTTGGCAAACTGCCAGCCATCTCTACCCCAGTTAGGACAGGACAGGAGGAGACGCTGCCCGGGGAGGGTGTGCTGAGTGGATTTTTCACCTGGAGAAAGTTTCCCTTTAAAGAAACAGCTGTTATTTCTTGGCTCATATAAATAATGCTTCGCTATATTGGACATAATTAATAACCTAATAAAATATTGTGAGTTTAGAATATGTAATGTTAATACTCAAAGGGACCCCAGGATCATCCATTTCAACCTTTAGGATATTAGAAGGGGACTCTCATGCTCAGAGGGGAGGGGACTTGCTCAAGATCACCAGGTAGGGGGCTTCTGCCCAGGCTGCCACAGTGGCTGGTCCAGGTGTCTGGGATTTGAGAGAATCCAGAGAAGGATGCAAGTTCAAGCCACATGTGCAGGTTTATTCTAGAACCTCAAGCTGCCACCCCAGACTCTCGCCCTTGCCCCTGCTGGGAGAGTAGAGCCCCGCCACCTCCGCCGAATGACTCAGATGTCTGCATCATACTCTCCACACAGACAGCTGCTTCTCCCCTTCCCTCCCAGCCGCTGTCAGTGCCCTAAGTCATGGCTCACACAGGCGCTGTCTTCTGCTCCACGAGGCAGTGCCACGCAGCCCTGTCCCCACACTCATCTAGTCCTGGGGTCTTGTCCCTCTTTCTTCGCAGTTTCACACGCACCTGTGCAGCCTCATCTCACACCACTGCTTCGCAGCTCCACGCGGTGGGAGGCGAGGGGGCCCTCTTGGTTCCTGCCTGCCTCTGGGGGCTGAGGGTCTACCGGAGGAGGCCAACAGGAAAAGGCAATGACAGAGCAGCGTGACGAGCCCCAGGTGGGGAGCAGGCTCAGTGGGGACCCAGACGAGGGCAATTTAATTCCACGGGGAAGACCAGGGAAGGCTCCCTGAGAGGTGCCAGCTAAACCGAGTCCTGCAGAAGGAACACAGCGGAGGAGGCGGGGAGAGCAGAGCAGGAAGGGGGAGCACCTGTTCACACACCAGGAGGCGGGAGAAGCACTTCTTGTGTGGGTGACCGCTGTGCTTACCCCAGCCTGACGCCAGCCGGGCTGGCTGGGTGTGGGGGCCGGTGATGGCAGGACACCCACAGAGTGTGAGGGCACTGCAGGCAAGAGATGCAGCCAGGAGCCAGGCGGAGGGGAGGGGAGCCTGATCTTGGGGACAAAAGACTGTCCTAGGCCAGGACCAATGAGCTTCCTGTGCTGTGGTTGAAGGTTATGAGGCTCCTTCCTGGGCCCATAGTGGGAGAGAGCCCCGGGGAGGGGGGAAGGTGACAACTCCCCGTCGCTCCATGTGGGAGACCGGGAGTCCGGAAAGCCTCCTCTCATGCTTTCTCCCAGCTCACTGGAAGCAAAAGTGTGAGGTGGGGATTTGAAGACCTGAATGCATGGAAGATGAAGGAAACCATTTATTGGAAAAGAAATAGGAAATAGGGCAGAGCGGAGAGTGAGACTGGAGGACTGGAAGAGGCAGCGTAGGGAAGTGAAGCGTGAAAGAGATACGACCAAAAACACAGTATAAATGGAAGGGTCGATGGGCGTTGACATAAAAGGGAACTTTAGAAGGTTGAGTGAAGTAGAGGGTTGGAACAAGGCACACAGTAAGCTCTTTGTCAGACCCGACGGCAAGTTCAGAAGATTTTAAGTGATATTATTAGCTCAAGGAAAAAGTTTGAAGAGAAAGAGATGTATTCACTCCATCTCTAACTGAAAAAAATTGGGGCCATCGGTTAAGTCCAAACGTCTGGCAGAATAAGCCACGAAGGGGAGAGTTGTGAGAGGTGATTAGGGAGTCTCTGTGGCCCGGACCAGATTGCAGCTGGGGACAAGTTGGGGTGGGGAATGTTCCAAAAATTTACATTAAGCCAAACGTTTCTGTGGATGTTCCTGACGTGTCCCCCTCCCCACATATTCAAATTTGACTCTTACCTGTACATACCGCGCCCCAGCCTGGCTTGCCATGTGCTATGCACATAGTCAGTGCTTCTGTGAGTCAGGCTAATGTGGGCTGCTGTAATAGGTAAATGCTGGAGTGTCAGTGGCTTAACAGGATTTAAATTTATTTCTTGTCCGCATAAGACTGCAGTGGGGTAATTCAGGGGCAGACTTCCATGTGGCGATTCAAGAACCCAGGTTACTCCATCTCCCATTTCCAGGGGTGCTGGATTCCTTCACTTTTAGCCAGTGCATGGGGGAAACAAGATGGACAGTTACCCATGGGAGAATTTTACGGGCTAGACCTGGAAGGGACGCCCACTTCCGCTCACTTCCCTTTAGCCAGAAATCGGTCACGTGGCCACACTGACTGCTAAGGATACTGGGAAAGGCAGTCTGGCTCTGTGCCCAGGAAGAAAGAGGGAACCGTTTTGGTAAATACACAGCTGTTTATGTCACCGTATTTAAAAAAAGAGTTTATTCCATAAAATAAATGAAACTCACACTTTAAGGCCAGATTTCATTAGAAGGAAATTATGTTTATTGCCGTGGGACTCTTTGCTCTTTTGAAGGATTCAGCAAAACTGCTTTAGATAGAAACTCTCCACCTATAGGGCATGTTAATCAGCACTCAGGCAGCATCTGTTTGGGTCCTGTGCTGGCCCAGGCATGAGGAGGAGAGGTGGTGGTGGTGACATCACTCTTGACTTCACGACGCCGAGATCTTGGTGTCTGCACATTTGATTAAGTCCATACTGGGGGATGGGGGAGAGTGGGCCTAAATGAAGGAGCAGAAAAATCAAGGCACCAACCTACCTGGGGATGTGATGCTGCCTGTAAACATGTGGCTGCTAGATCACACATTCACCCCCCTGGGTCTCTCGGGAAGTCCCGCAGCTCCTCCCCACCCTCTGGCCTTGGCTCCTCAGATTTCCTGGGGTACCTTAGTTGGTGTGGCTCCCTGTAGCCCACCTCCCAGTCTGTGGCAGGCCCCTCGTTCGCCCTGGGCAGGGTGCCTTTCCGGCCCGAAGGCCCCCCAGGTGAGCCTGGGCTGGGGTGGTTGAGAATGCAGCATGGCCAGTGCAGGCAGCTGCTCCTCCCACCTTGTCACACTTCCAGACTGGATCCAACTTCCTGTCTGCTGTCAGGTCTGGTTTCTCTCAGCATCCTGGTTACCCCAGCCTGTCTGTCCCGTGGAATTCTGTTTTCAGATTGCTTTGCTTTCCCTGGATGTATGAGCCTGCTGCTGTCCTGGTTTCACCCTGCTACAATTCCTGCCTGTGCTTCAGAGGGCAGAGCAAGGCTGAGGGACATGGACCGGGGAGCTGGGAGCAGCAGCATCGACTCCTGGCTGTGTCCTTGCCTGACCCATGCGCACCAACTCAGACGAGTTTTAATGGCCTCGGGTGAAGTCCTCGCTTGCCAGCCGACAGCTGTCCTCCCACCTTCCCTCTTCTTCCCCCCAGCGTCGCTCCTCCTCCCCAATCTATGGACCAAGGAGGTTGAATGGGCTCACCCTGCCCTTGTAGCCTGCTCCCCACAGAGGGGCCTGGAGTTTTAATCCTCCTGCCTCCTCTGTGTGCCCACAGCACCCAGGACTGGGCCCTTCCTGTCCTAATCTGGAAGCGTGTGGGGTGTTTCCATCGCCCTGACTGGGGTGTGGCATCCTCAGGGCAGGACCCTCTTTGAGGGTGTGTTGGAAGAGCGAATGGAGGAGTGGATTTGCCCTGAGGGCGAGTAGGGAGAGGCTGCTCTTCAGCCACCCTGACTCAGGGTGGCCCCGATGGGCCTTTGCTTCTGCCAAATAGGATTGTCAGATGGTGGCTCCTAGTCAGCGTCTGTGCACATTTTTACTGGTTTGGAATTTTAAAACGGGGGCTCTCCAAGTGGACTCCTATTCTGCTTTCGCCTCAGCAAACAGTCCTCACCATCCACAGCTTGCAAATGGTGCTATAGCTCACTGTTTCCATCGGGAACCTGGACACCGGCCATTTCCAGCCCCTCCCTGAGTGGCCACTGTTGTCAGGACATGGGCTTGGGACCTGCCCCCAGACCCTGGCTCCGAGATTTCAGACAAGTTGTTTCTCCTCTCTGAGCCATTATTTCTGTATCTGTAGAATGGGGATAATCATATTTACCATTCAGAATTATTAGGGTTAGTGTCAGGATTAAAAGAGGTGTTTTCCTTATGGTACGTGCATTGTCATTGGAATTATTTTTAACTGCTTCTCCTTGACTGTAAGACTTGTTCTCCACTCCATCCTCAGGACCCAGTTGATGGGTTCATGGTGCAATAAGTATTTACTGAATGGCCAGAGAAACATCAAACTTACAACTTGGCAGAGAGTAGGGAGGCAATGAACAGTGGTATTCTTGTTTCTGTCTCCGCCTCCTAAAGTGTGAGTTCCTTTATGGGCAGAAAGTGTGACCTCTTCTTGATCATCACTTTGTACCCTCTTCAATCCTTTGTACCCGGGAAAAGATCCGAACAGACCAATAAGCATATAGAAACGAGCCCCTGGGCACTGGGAAATCCAGGAGGAGCGCTTTCCACCACCGTCCCTTGGAGAACATATGGGGAGCACCCCCAGCTCACGCCGGTCCTGGCAAGATGGCAGCCTTGTGGATTTACAGAGGAAGCAGGAGATCCAGACACAGGCAAGGTCTAGCGGAGGTCTGCAGCAGAGGCATGGAGGAGCTGCAGTGGGGCGGGCAGGGGGCTGCCAGCTCTGCCCCCCATCCTCCCAGCGGTCCCTCCAAAGCCTTGCTCTCAGCCACCACTGCCCAAAGCCCTCTGCAGCCTGAGTGACCATCCTTCACCTTTGGGGTGGAAGCCAGCCCCCCTGAGAGGGACTGAGGGTGGAGTTTGCCTGGGGTTAGTCGTCCCCCGCCCCCGCCCCGCCCGCCGCGGGGCTTGTGGCTGCAGGGGGAATGGCTGTAAGAACGGTGACACCAGAAGTGCACTTACATCAGAATGGCTTTATTTTTCAAAACGAATTTTCTTCCGAATGAATTTTAATCCACCCCTTATCATTTATCTGTACCTGGGACTGTCTGAAAGGGGGTTCCTGTGTTGGGTGAAAAATTGGACTGGAGAGACACTTCGTAAAATGCCTAACACGCATCCCATCACCCAGGTGACACTACAATAGCTTATGTTTATTAAGTGCCACAGTGTGCATCACCTCATTTAATCCTTAACGCGCCCTAATAACATGGATACTGTTGTTACCACGGTCCGTATTCTAGCCGGGGTCGCCCAACTACTTAGCGGGGGAGCCGGACGGGAGGCCAGGCCTTCGGTGGTGGGGTTGGAGGGAGGGCAGCAGCGGAGGCAGACGGGCGCCGTGCTGGCCGCGCTCTCCGCGCCGGTCGGTCCGCGCTCCCCATCCCGGCCCGTCCCCGGGGCCCCTCCTCCCGGGCTGGCAGCGGCAGCGCGCGCCTGGAAGGGGAGCCGTGTTTCTCTCGCACGCAGAGCGGGGTTTGTAAACAAACTCTGGGGCGGGCGCCGCCGCCTGCGCAGCAGATGGCTCCGCAGCTGCCGGCCGGGCGGTCCCTCCCTCTCCGCTGCGACACGGATGCGCGGGGCCAGTGGCGCCGCCCAGTGCCTGACGCCCAAGGGACACCGTCTCACCTCCTCCTGCTCTCTAGGGGCTGGAGACAGGAAGCTGAGCCAGGGGCCTCTGGGATGCTCATTCTGTTTATTTCATTCATTTGTTCTTTCATTCATTCATTCAACAAAGATCTGTAATGTGCAAGAACTGGGCAGGGCCCTGCCTTCACGACGTTGAAGGGAGACGGACAAGTAAACAGGTCACGGCAGTTCAGCGTGGGGAGTGCCAGGGTGGAGAACTGACCCTGTGGGCGGCCAGAGAACAGTAGCCCACCATTTAATGGATCAAGGAAGGCTGCCTGGAGGAGGTGCTGTGGGACTGACAGAAAAAGCAGCAATTAGGCAAAGTGGGAGGAGGATAGGGAAGAACTGTTGCAGATGGAGGTTAAGAGAGCTTTCTGAACATTTGAAACAGGATCCTTAAGAGGAGGAATTAGCATGGGAGGAGCTGGACTTCCGCCTGAGAGCAATAGGGAGCCATTTAGGGCTTAATGCACAGGGTGAGTCAGGGCCCCTTCTGGGTCTGGGTTCCCACTAGATGATCCACAAAGTAGTTCCCAAACAGGCCGGGCCTGGAGAGTCCAATAAAATACAAATTCCCAGGCCCTCCCCCCCGGAGACCTGTTGATTCAGAACCTTCAAGGGTGGGCTTTGGAATCGGTGCTTTTAATAATCTTGCCGGGTGACTCCTGGTTGAGGCTTGAGATCCAGCGGTCTGAGGAGACGGCAGAAACCAGGCGAGCAGTCATGTTGTTGGATGAAGCGATCCACAGAGCAACTATGGGCAGAGTCCACTGATTCTTGGGGTGGTCAGTGCCTGCAGCCGTCCACAAAGCAATGGTGTCTGTCCCCGGAAAGCATCCCAGAGGGGCCGGAGCTGTGGACACACAGGTTGAAGGTGCAGGTGGGAGCCCAGCTTTCTCTCTCTGGGCCTCTGCTTCATCAAGCGATGATGACCCCGCCTCACAGGAGTATTGAGGAGGATCCGGGAATGTAGCTGAAGGAGCCCGACACCAGAGAATGCTCTGAGGATGTGGGCAAGCCTTGGCTGGTTGTCAGCTTTGCCAGGGGCTCTCAGACTCTGGGCCACGTCTGACCGCCTGTGGGAGCTTTGGAGCACGCCCTGTCCTCGCCCCTGCCCCGGGGATTGGGAGCCAGCAGCGGCACAGGCCTTCATCGTTTCAACAGGCTGCACCAATGCTCCTGATACTCACTGAAGTTCGAGAACGCTGAACAAGCTGCCATTGGTTGAAGGAGTTCAATGGGCTCTTGTGTAACGGCCTCTGCCGTAGGTCAGCCTAGTGAAAGCACCAGCTGGAGGCGACCAGTGGCACCAAGGAGAGCAAAAGCAAGAATGGCCGAAACCTGGGATTCCTGCCGGATCTTGCTCACCATCTCACTATTTCTACATACAGTAAGAAACAGCTCCTATAGTCGTGGTTCTCAGAGGCCTGGGTTCAACTCCCAACTCTGCTGCATACCACATGTATAACCCGGGGCAGAGTATTTAATGCTCTGTGCCTCAATTTCCCCATCTTTAAGTAGGTGTAATAATATATGTCACACGTTTTTAATGTAATTAAATGAAACGATGCACATAAAGAACTTAAATCAAGGCCTGGCATTATACAAGTGCCCGCTATTATTATGAATATCTGCAGAATAAATAACCAAATGAGAATTGATTACCATAGTTTAATTTGCCATTTTTGGCAAAGATTCTTATCTTGCCAAGGCCCCCCCAAATCCATCCTGTTCTCCTTCTTCCTGGGCACATAGCTGCCCAACCGGACCACATTTCCCATCCTCCCTTGGGCACAGTATGGCCATGTGACTGAGTTCTCGCCACGGAACCCGAGCAGGAGTGATGCACACAACTTCCACACGTGGGAAAGACGCATGTCTCTGCCCTTGCTCTCCGCCGCCTGGGAAAGGCAGCAAATACAGCAACCTTGGAAGCTGAGGGCCCAGAGGGGCGGAGATGCCCCATTAGCCTGTGTCCTGATAGGATGACTTCTTTTTTTTAGTTTATTTTTTAAATTAAAACAAAATTTAAATGTATAATTTATGGTTTTTAATATATTTACAAAGTTGTGCAGCCATCACCACTACCTAATTCTAGAACATTTTCATCACCCCAAAAGGAAGCCCTATATCCGTTAGCAGTCACTTCTCATTCCTCCCCTCCTCCCATACTCTGACAAGCACTTATCTACCTTCTGTCTATGGATTTGCCTGTTCTGGACATTTCATGTAAATGGAATCTTACCATATGTGGCCTTTTATGTCTGGCTTATTTGCTTAGCATAATGTTTGCAAGATTGATCCATGGCGTAGCATGCTCCAATACCTCATTCCTTTTTTATGGCTGAATAATATTTCATTGCATGCATATACTACATTTTGTTTATCCATTCATCAAGTGATGGACTGTTGGGTTGTTTCCACTTTTTGGCTATTATGAGTGATGTTGCTGTGAACATTCGTGGATGAGTTTTTGTGAAGATGTGTTTTCATTTCTCTGGGGTATGGAACTAGGAGTGGAGTTACTCAGTCACATTTAACTCTAGATTTAACTTTTGAGGTATGGCCAGACCGTTTTCCAGAGAAGCCACACCATTTTACATCTGCTAGACCTCTTGGAACAGAGCAGCCTACACACCTGGAGTATCACAATCCAAATCATATTCTGTTGTGCCTTTTGGGGTGTTTTTGATATAGCAGCTCAGCTGTCCCCCTGATATAGCATCCCACTGAATCTTCTTACCATTCATGGCAATAAAAGGAATCAAGTCAACATGTCTGGTCTGGTAGAAAACCTACCCAATACGGAATAGTCTTGCATTAAGGTGGAAAATTCCACAATCCATGCATCCACTTGTTTGTTTACTCATTCATCCAAAAATTTTGATGATTTGCCAGACATTATTAGCCCACGTCCCTGCCTTTAGACATCTTACCACCTAACTAGAAAGCCAGGCATTTTGGCCACCAGGATAGACCTTGCACGTGGAATTCAGGCAAAACTGGATGGGGGTCCAGATTCTGCCTCACTTGCTGGATGAAGGCCTCCGGGCAGGTATCTTTAGCTCTCTGAGGCTCACTTTCGTCATCTGTAAAGTGGGGCCACTAACCCCTACCTTGCAGGGAACTTGTGCTGATGAGGAATAAAGTACGCTAAATGACGGGTACCTAGCAGTTGCCAGCATTGGTTGTTTTTAGGAACTCCTCACCATGCCCTCTGCTAAAGTCTATCTTGGAGGGATGAACAGAGCACCATGGAGGGCTCAATGGGTTCTCCTCCAGAGTCAAGGAGATTCGAAGGGCTTCACAGAGGAGGGAACGGTTCAACTGGCTCTGAAGGCTGGGGAGGAGATTACCAGGGAGGAGGTGTGAGGAGGGCAGAGGGAGCCGGCAGTGCAAAGATGGAGAAGCTGGAAGAACACGGCCTGGGGGTAGAGCAGTTCTGAGCCTTCAGTGGGTGAGTTCTGAGTCTGTGCTCCCCCGCCCACCCCGTCACTGTCCCCCCGCCGCTGTCCAGCCCTGGCCTGGCCCCAGGGGCTTCTGTGGCCTCTGCTCAGGAGAGCTAGGTTTCCACGCGCCTTTGAGCCCCACTTCCTTCCTCCTCCTGTGGAGACGTGACGCTCTGCTCGTTCAGAGGCAGGCTTTAATCAGGGCTTAAGACCAGTCGAAGCCCCAAGGACCTTGGTTGCCTGACCTGGTTTTTTAAAACTCCAGTCTCCATCTGGGTTTGGGGGTTTTCAGTGCTTCCCTACTGCATTAGGGACAAAGGAGTTGGGTTTTTCCATTTGCACGAAAATCAGGAAGTGATGATGATGATGACTGTACCGGTATTAATAAAATAACAACTTTCTGTTGAATAACTCAGCATGGCGGGGTGGGAAGAGCACAGTCTGAGTTAGCAGGGGATCGAGACTTTGATCCTGATCCTGTGAGTTGTTCTCAGCCAGTTTGCTCTCCTGAGGTATGAGGGACTTGGGCCGGATGCACTTCCCGGACCCTCGAATCCGACAGTCTGAGATTCCCTAAGGGGCCCTAGACTATGCAGCCCAGTTCACCATCTCCAGGAGCACCGGTCCTGTGTTTCAACCCAGGGGCCATCCACGGGGTCACCCAGGGAGAGTCCCGCCACCTCTCTCGGCCTCTGCTTCTTCCCAGAGGTAGTCTGAGGATTGCAAGCAGGTGAGTGAACCAGCATCGCTTTGCCCCTGGAATGAACGCCTGGGGCAGCATCTTCTTGGAGGAAAGTGAGCCCCAGGCCTGGTGTGAGAAGAAGTCTGGAGGCCCAGGTCTAACGATCAACTCCTTGAGCCGGAGGGCATGTCCTCCCTCAGCTGGGTTGTATTAACTGTGTCATTTATTGTCTGTATTTGATGCTATGACATCTGGGGCCTCACTGACCCTGGAGGGCCTGGCCCTCCCAGGACTTCCAATTCCTACAGATAGTAAACAACCCACCTGCTACTGCACTTTTCAGATACAAACCTGCACCCCTAACCACCTCCTTTATTGGGCTCTCACACTCTGGACCTCTGTCCCCCTGTCCTAATCACCCCAGGTACCAGACAACTAGGAACCGCCTCTGTGCCCCAGAGCCAGCTCAAAATATTTGGACTAGCCAATCCTACGCCTGCTTCCCTTGCCTTGTGGGACTTGTCCATAGTTCCCCCTCTCTTTCTACCTCCTGACCGACCCTAGTGCTTCCCCAGGTGGCCCCCCACAGCGTGGCTTACCCCCTCCTATTGGGATCTGTGAGCAACAAACTATCTTTTCAATGGCAGTCATCGCTGGTCTGTTGGAAACTCAAATTTTCTGTTAATGCACTATATTTTAAAACATGGGCCTCCTGCAACGATGCCCATGTCCTCTGTGCTTCCTGCACCTCCGAGCAGCAGAGCTCCTATCTGACAGTCAGCTCACCAGAGGCCAGGTGTCCTCAGGACCTCCTGGTGTCTGCTCTGGCCATCCAGGCTGGCATGCACTGAGGCAGCCATCCACATGGGTCTCTTTGGTCTAGAGGCCGAATGAGAATGCGCAGTGCGAGGACATCAGTGTGCTGGTTCCCATCTAAGGCTGATGGGATCCAAGGAATGGCGGGGTATTTCTGTTTTTTCTACATGCTTTTCTGTGTTTTCTAAATGTCCTAAAGGGAACATCCATTCCTTTCAAAATTAGGAAAAATGTTGCAGAATATCTACTCTCCCTCCGTATTTAAAGACTCCTCCAATTCAGCTGAAGGATACTGCCCCTACCAGGTGGCTCACGCTGTGTGCTGTTGGAACACAAATAGAATGAGGGAGACACGCTCCCTGCTCTCAAGGAGCTTACAGTCTTGGAATATTCTAGGATGGTGCGCGAGAATAAAATAAGCCAGAGGGATGAAGAATTTAGAATTGAGGACAACACGTGTGCCACAAGCAAATGACAAGGCACAGGTGAACTTTTTTTCCTTTTTATGACTACTTTCAACCCATTTCACCCACCCCCTACCCATCTGTGAATTTCTTTTTAATTGGCTCAAAGCAACTTTATTGCTATTGATCAAGACAGACATTACTTACATTGACTTCCAAAATATGAGTTTAAGAGAAATACCTGGATATTGAAGAGGAATATTAGGACTGAAATAACTAAAGGGACAGTGTCATGCATGGCCATAGGCACAAACTATAGTATAAGCATCTTTAAGAGATTATTTAATAACATTTCAACAATAGAGTGAATTTTAATAAGTGAAAATTGTGGAAAAGTATTAGGTATATTTATGAAAAATTCTTTATATATTTTATCCATTCATCATATCTTTTTCTAGCTTCAAAAGCTATTAAGCACTGCCTCCATTATGGCTCCATCAACTCAGACAAAGCAATTTTAAAGTTGTTTTCTTCCCCTTCATTCATTTAACAAGTATGTCTTGCACATTCATTATTCGTAAGATGCTGCACGTGCTCTGGGCGGTGCTTCAGATCCATGCACTGTGTCCTCGAGAACTTACCATTTCATTGCAGAAGGTAGATTGCATATAATAAAAGTTCTGTTTTTTTTTTTTTGAGCCCACTCTGATGGCCTAGCAGTTAAAGTTTGATAGTCTCACTGCTTTGGCAGCCCAGCTTCTTTTCCTGGTCTCAAAACCACACCACCTGTCTGTCAGTAGCCATGCTGTGGTGGTGGCTCACATAGAAGAACTAGAAGAACTTACAACTAGGATAGACAACCATGCACTGGGGCTTTGGAGAGAAAAACAAAACAAGATCTAAATAAGATCAATTCAAAACCCTGCTCTGCATCCTATGGAAGATCCAGGGTCATCAGCAAATGTTAAAAAAAAAAAAAAATGAGTTTTTAAAAAACGGATTAAAAAGCCCAAAACTCAGCTGTAGGGATCAGGAAGAGCATCAAGGAGGAAGTGGTGTTAGACAGGTGGGCCTTGAAGGGTGGGCAAGGTGAGGACGGAGGATTAGGAGGGGCAGAGGGTCAGGAGGCAGCATCCGGGGTGCGGGGCGGGGAGCACAGAATGACGTCCAAGAGCTTGGGCGTTGGGGTCAGTGGGGCCTGGGTCCCCCACTGTGCGCAGGGACTGTCCTGCTGAACGAAACTGCAGTGGGCTCCTGCTCCCCCCTCTCCAGACCTGTGACCTTGGGAATTCATCGAACTTTCTCACACATGTGAAAGGAGCGTAATAAAAACCTCTAGCTCGCTGTGCTGTCCCCAGGAGGAACTAAGATGATGTGTGTGAAGAGGGGAGGACTCGGGACCCACGTGGCTTCTCAGTGACTGTTCATCCATTCATTCATTCAGCACGTGGTGTTTGGGCCCCTGCTGTGCCAGGCCCTGTGCGTTTCACAGCAGTGAACAAAACCAACGGAAATCCCTCCCTCGTCGAGCTTACGTTATAGTGTGGCGGGGCAGGATGGAAAATATGAGAGATAAAAGAACTACAGTTAGGCAGTGATAAAGTGAGTGAGTTAGGCAGTGACAAGTGTGATAAGGACAAATAAAGCAGGGATAGAGATGTATCCGGGTGCCACAGAGGGGAAGAGGTGTTACGATTGGTTATCATTTAGTTTGGGTGGGAAACAGGTTATATGATTTGCGGAGAGTAGAAGGACAATGTTTCTGTGATTAAGTTGGGTCTTCGAGCGGTGAGGTGGCTTGAACTGTACTTTGGGGAGGTAAGGTGGCTGCCCCTGATTCCAGGGTCAAAGGGGCCAGGCAGCAGGGAGGCACCGGCAATGGGAAAGGAGAGCGAAGGTGACTGGGAACCAGCCAGCCGAAGAGGAGGCCTCAGATCGGAGCTGGTGAGCACCAACGTGGGGCGGAATCCACCCTGCTTGTGGGTTTCTTGGCCTGATCGATCGGAGCCAGCCTGGGCTGGGAGAAGTGAGGCAGGTGTGAGTCAAGAGGCGTGAGTCAAGAGGCGTGACAGGGGACTCAGAAAACTTTATCCTCCCAGCTGATCACCTCCCTGGAGCCTGGGGAGGTGAGAGGGGCAGGAAAGTAGACACACAGGAGGCTGGAGGGACATGAAAACAAAGTGAATGTCTCTCTTTCCCACTGCAAAAAGGTAGTGGGTACGCAAAGAGTAGGAGTCATCTTGAGCTTTCCTCCAAATCCACAGAGCTAGTCCTTATTGCACCAGTATGGCCGTTTCTGTGGACCACCTGGGCTCTGGAACTCAGGGGACTCAATGCCCTGTCGTGGGAAAGGTGGGGGTCTCACTGTGAGAGGTGCGTTCTCTGTGCGGATTTGCCTTCGGGGTGGCTGTTCATCTCTTAAACCAAGTGTCAAGAGCCCGGTTATTTGCGGAGGAACTTCGGCCCCCTCTTCAGCCTCTTTCCCGGGGAACTTGGGGAGTATTTACCCAGCAGTTCTCAGCAGAGCCTTGCGAGCTGCTGGCGGGCAGGCGCGACTCAGCACAGCAACATGGAGAAGGGAAGGGATCTGGGAACCGAAGGCCTTGTGGGAAATGTAAATTACCACAATGTAAATAAAGAACTTCCCAGTAAACGCGCAAATGAAAAGCAGGCGGCGATCTCCCGGGAATAGCAATCAGGCTCGGCGTGGTTCTGCCTCGCCCGACTCTGAGGAGAGATGCCTCCCGGAGGCTGCCCGTCTATTTTTAACAGAGGAACCACCTCCGTGTCAGGTGACCGCCGGAGCCACAGAGCAGAGCTCAGGCCGGTGGGAGAGCGGTGTGTCCGGAGCCCTCCCCGACTGGGAGTCCTGTGCCCACAGACGTCCTTAAAACCCCTGGACGTGCCCATCTGCCTTTCCAGCCCCTCAGGCGGCCCTTTCACACTCCCCTTTTACAGGGGAGAACACATAACCTATCCCCAACCCAGGCCTCTGCTAGCCCACAGAGCCTTTGCATGAATTAGAAAACGGGCCCATGTACCTTAAATATAAACAGTTTTTATTACAAAAAAAAAAAAAAGAAAAGGAGAAAATAAAAGGGGCCCTTCCTGGAGTAACTCTTTTAAGTTAGTATCACCTGAAACCCTGGACGGTTCAGCCCACCACTGCCTGGGGAGCTCTCAGGCCCCAGTGGGCAGCAACCCTAGCAACCCCTGCCCTCTGACCCAGCAAAGAGGCCAGCAACGTCACATCCGATCCACCCTCCCTCCCTTTCCTGCTTCCCACCCACCACCAAGGTCAGGCAACTGTTCCACATTGTGGGGCCAGGAATTGAGCTTCCTAAGGGGCAGGCAGCAAGGAGAAGTGACTGCAGGTCCCTTCCAGAGCAGAGCTGGGATAGGGTGCCATGATGTAGGCCTGTGCTAATGAGTGTGCCAGGCGAATTTATGTAGGAGGGCTCTCTCCTCTGCTGCTGTAGGACTCAGCCAGGAGGCCTGGAACCTCTGTGCCCACCCACACACTCTCAGATAAGTTGGCATATGTCTACAATGTAAATAGCACCTCTTCCCAAGACATTGCATCCTTGGGCAGTTCACAACATGAACACCTGTTCATGGATGGCATTTTTGTCCAGGTCACACAGCCTGTGAGTTAGGCTTCACACACAAGCCTCATGGCTTCTAGTGGTCCTCACTAGAGAGTTAGTACTTAAGACTAAATCATCTTGAGCTGTATCCTCTTTCTCTGATCCCGCTCCACCTTCACTGCCCAGATGTAGCTTCCCTTGGACCAATGGGGAAGGCCATGTCTAGGGGAGGGAGGAAGATACGGCTCCCCTCAGAGCGCCTTCTTCCCTCTGGAGGAGAAGGGCAGTTCTATTCCCTTAGACTGCTAACTTCATTAAAAGATATTGATTTGTAAGACACCCGTTGCTGAGGGCTACCCGCCCCCCCCCCCCCCCCCCCCCCCCCCCCCCCCCCCC
>NC_060269.1:61995249-62074524 GCF_021613505.1 Equus quagga
TCCTACCATCCATGAGGGGGACCCATGCCCATGATGGACCAGTCCTACCATCCATGAGGGCACCCATGCCCACGATGGACCAGTCCCGAGTCCAGAAATGAGGAAGCACATCATCTGCAAAGTTCTCTGGTACCCTATAAAATGGAGACTGAACCCACGAGAGTGGGTTACCCACAGGAAAATCATGGTGGACAAAGAGTTGAAAGCAGCTGGAGCGAATGCTCTGGCCTCAAGTGTAGGTGCCCTCACAGGACGAATCCCTGAGGGACCCCAGGCTAGTGGACTTGCCTCCAGCGCAGGGCTGATGCCACCCCCAGGAGACTTCATGCTCTTCCTTCGGGTTCTACAGAGTCACCTGTGGTGCAGGGAATGAGCGCAGGTCACGAAGGACTTGCCTGGTCAAAGTGACTGCCAGATTGGCTCAAAACCCCGCTATGATGCTGCCAGGAAATACGTCCTCTCAGTGGTCAAACCCCAGGACCAACCGGTCCTCCCCCCTCCAGTCCGCAGAGCTGGGTGCACCCACCACTGCATGGAAAGCCAGCACGCACAACCCCTTCCTCTGCGAGGTTCCCCAACCAGGACCCGCTCCAGAGGAAGAAACGATCTGGGCCTAACGCCCCCACCCCTCATTTGTCTATCTCCCAACTCTTGTTGACTCCAAAACAATTATCTAAAGTTTCTTGTTTGTGGCATTTTTTTTTTCTGGCTTATTTTTTAGAGGGAAGTGAGTGGGGTCTAACTGAAATAATGCACATCAGTGTGACACCTGGTTCAGGAAATCTCTGGAAGGTCACCTCATGGAACGGATCAGTCATGCTTTTCTCACAGATTCTTAAATGGTCCCAGTAAGCCTCCTTTGCCTTTACTCTCTTACCATTTTCTTTCCGGAAGCAGTTTTTCTATCTGTAAAATGGGCACGATGCCCAGCTCACTGTGCCATGATGAGAATCCCAGATAAGGCACAGAAAGCGCATGGCCCTCTGGCAGATTTACTGGCTCCCTTCCCCATCAATCCCCACCTGGGGGAAAGGGAGCCCACCCATCTTGCCCTCCTTAAGCAGGCCTCCATTTACACCCCCCTAGCACTCCCCACTTCCACAGCGGTGCAGCCGATCTCTGTGGGGCAGGAGAAAGAGGTGGGCATCAATAAGCTGTGGCAGAGCTCCCAGCCCCCCAACAGGTGTCTCCAGCCCCAGCCACTGCTGCCAAACACCACAAAGGCCCGGGGAAGGGGCCGGGCCTCTCCATTCCGGATGCTCTGCCAGAGGAGCGCCCTGGGCCCAACTTCTCCTTCTAGGGCTGCAGGCAGGAAGCCTCTTTGTTAATAAAAGGAATGAACACGTGACCGTTCTGCTTACTGCAACCTGCTAACAAGCTTCTTAATATCACAGAGATTCTCCAAGTGCCCAGGATACTCAGCACATTGCATGGAAGCGACACGCTCTTCCGCCGCCCTGAGAAAGTACAGCCTGGAGGTCACACGACACAGGCTCTGGTGGAGCATCAATGGGTAAGCCTACAAGGGGATCAAGGCAGAGAGGCCAGCGTCGATCCCAACCCTTGCGTTTGTCCTGAACTGCAGTGTCTCCACAGGGCTCCCTCACACACCCAGTCCCCGTGCCGCTTTCCCTGCCTTAGGTGGGGGAATTACTACTCATTTCTCAGCAGAGGACAGTGAAGCCCAGGGAGAGAGGAGGCTTGTCCCAAGTCACTGGCCCACAAGCTGAAGAGCTAGGATGAGCACTGCTGTCTCCTATTTCCATCATCACCGTCCCGGGGGTCCCCTTAGAGTGGGACAGCTTACTATTTCAAAGTATCCCAAACAGTTCCAGACATGGATCATCCTGCACTTGGCTCACACTCCACCCACCCTGCTCACAGCCCTGGAGCTCAGGATGTGTGACAATAGTCCTCAGGTCATCTCACGGATTGTCCTTTCTTAACTGTGGTAAAACACACACAACTTCAAATTTTCCATCATAACCGTTCTTAGGCAAACAGTTCAGTAGTGTTAAGTACATTCACACTGCAGAGTATCTCCAGAACTTTTCTTCGTGCAAAACTCAAACTCTGCATGCATCCAGTAGCAACTCTCCATTCCTCTTGCCCTCAGACCTGGGTAAGTATCACTCTACTTTCCAGGAATCTGACAGAGTCCTCATCCAAGCAGAATCATATGGTATTTGTCTTTTTGTGCCTGGCTTATTTGACTTAGCATAAGGTCCTCAAAGTTCATCCATGTTGTAGTATGTGTCAGAATTTCCTTCCTTTTTAAGGCTGAATAATATTCCACTGTACATACATAGCACATTTTGTGTAGCCATTCATCCATCAAGGGACACTTAGATTGCATCTCATTTTTTCTTTTTTGGTAAGGAAGATTGTCGCTGAGCTAACATCTGTGCCAATATTCCTCTATTTTGTATGTGGGGAGCTGCCACAGCATGACTTGATGAGCTGTGCATAGGTCTGCGCCCAGGGTTCGAACCCACAAATCCTGAGCTGCCAAAGTGGAGTGTGCGAACTTAACCACTATGCCACTGGGCCAGCCCCTCATTGTTTTTTTTAGCTGTCAAATAACACATCTTGCTGCATGACAAGCACACCCCACAACAGTTACTTAGAAACTTCCTGGCCTGTCTGTATCAGCAGCTTCCTGTTAGGATGTTAATCTCCCCCAAAGAAGCACAACAGGAGTCCAGCAGTGAAAAGACTCGCCCCAAACATGTGGCTCGGTTACTCCTTTTCTTCTCCCACCTCAATTCATCCTAAGTGTCAATGACTGCATTACAGAGATGGAAAACCTACAGAGCTCATCTGAGGCTGCCCAAGAGAAGGGGAGCCTGGATGACCTGGCTCTCGTCCACTCAGAGGGACAAACACCCTCCAAACACCAAATTCCACACACTTGCCGAGCATCATCTGGTTCTGAGATCACAGAAGACCTGCTCAGGGTGTCAGGAAGCAGAGTCTGGGCTCTAGGTGCCAGGTTCCGTCTAATGCACGTCATGGAGGAGTCCACGGGGCCCCCCCAGGGGTGCAGACGTAGCTTGTATGCTGCTATTTCTTTCATTTTCTCATTTCATCATGCCAGCAATCCTGCAGGGGTGGGGGGATCATTATTCTGACTTTATCCACAAGGAAACTCAAAGAGGTTAAGAATCGTGCTCAAATTCACAAGCCTGGAGAGTCAGTGGTGGGTCTGGGACAGGAATCCAGGTCTGTGCGGTTCTAGACTCCAAGCTTCTTCTCACCTGCCTGCTGTCCCCGGGATGTGGGGGACGTGAGCTCCCCGGGAGCTGGGCTGCGCTGTCCTGCAGCGGCTGAGGTGCAGAAGGTCGACACGAGCGCACCAAGAACCCTGTAGTGAAACGCTACAGAGCAGGGCGGAGGAGAGAGGGTGGGCTCTAGAGACATTGACAGGTGTGTGTGCATGTGCGCACAGGTCTGTGGGAGAGGCGTGTATTTGCACACTTGAATGTGAGTGTGCACACATATGTATGTATAGACAAATGCATGTGAGGATGCCGTGCGATGTGCATTCACGTCTAGGTTAGATGACCTATAGACACCTTTCACTTTTCCGAAAATGTACCATTATAAAAAAGAAACTTAAATTTATGCTAGTGGTTCTTAACATCTTGAAGGGTGATGCATTTTCCTGAGAATTGACAAACACTATGGACGCTCTTCCCACATAAACACACAATCAAATGTTTGCTTATACTTTCCAAGGATTCTGGACCCACTGGAGTCCACCCATGGGCTCCATATTCAGAGCCTATAGACAGGGCCACCAAGTCCAAAGTCACCATGGCAACTGCCCATTTCCCATTCACGGGGTTCTGGAGACATGCAGGCATATCCAATCAGCAATGCACATCTCCAAGACAGATGACCTTAATTTCAATCACAGTTGGAAGGCCCAATGAGAAACGGCTGTGCTGCCGATGAGACAGTCACCAGGAAGGGAGGAAGCTACCTGCAGTCAAACCTCATCAGATTCATATTTCTTAAAGCCTCGTTAAGTCTGCTTCAAGCAAACCCCACCTGCTCCACCCACTGAAACAATTTAGCCTTACCTTAAGTGTTGGGTTTTTATGTAACTACTTGTAACATGTAAATGTGTGTTTCATTTTATTTTATAATCACTTTTAAAAAATATTTTAATGGTAAGAAATTAGTTTCTTAGAACTGAAATCAATTTATGATATGAGCCCGTAGGAAATTGAGGTTTGACTTCCTGAAACTGTTGCGGAGGGGCCGGCCAACCAGCTCCGCAGTAGAGGAAAAGGCTCGGGGCAGGGCACAGGAGTCTGTTCTCCACTCTGCCCTCTAGTGGCAGCCGGGAGGGTGGACCAGGCATAGCCCCCTCCTTGGTTCCTCCTTTCCCCTTCTGAATGGAGACCCCGTTAGTTCCTTCCAGATCTAATTCCATCGAGTCTGGAGTCTTGTGCTGTGTTTCCAACCTGTGCCCGTGTGCACGCACGCTCACACACACACACACACACGTCTCGTACAGGCTTCATAAGCTCAGCCAATGCCAATGCCCAAGTCAGCCGTTTTATTCCATTGGCAGCTTCTGGCTGACCAGATTGCCATCAATCAAAACTTCTGGGAAAGGATATAAAATGACTGGCATGGCTTTTAAATAAAACCACTAGAAAGAAAAATACCATCTATTCTGAGCTGAGCAGAGGCTTGTGCATTTCTGGTTCAGGACGGCCCACATCACCCACAAAAGTGCAGGTGTGCAGGGACCAGGTGTGCCCCTGCCCATAGTGGTTCAGCCACGAGGTGGAGAGGGACAGGCTGCTTGTCTTCAACACCGGAGAGGACCCCAGACCAACAGCAGCTCCAGGCTCTGGAACCATGGAATCACCATGAGTCGATCAGTGACTGTTAACACATGCAAGGGGACAAATCAGGGCGACTGTAAGACCCCTGGGACAGTGATGTGACACTGACAAGGAGAGTGCTCAAAGGGCTAAAGCCTTTATGAGGCCCAGTCAAAGCTGCCGTGACCCGTGCCACCCTTGTGAAACTAAGGGAGGCAGAGTAGAAAAAGAGGTGACATGATTAGATCTAATTTAGTCCATTTACAAAACCTGCTCATGCAAATCGTGGCCTCTAGATGGAATGATTTGGCGTCTTGGAACAGCTACAGCATCCTTGTGCTCTGTCCTTCCCCAGACTCTGCAGCTGTGTCGAGCAGTTAATGGCCTTCACAATCTATCCCTCTGTGCCCCGCTTACCCTCAAGGTAAATCACAAGTGTCTGCTGACCAGCAAGGGTATTTTTCTTGGTTTGCAACGCAAAATGATAGAGGTACAAGCCGAGCTTTGTTTGCAGAGAAGGAGTTTTCTTTGGCCAGTAAGGGTTCAAAGCCTCACCCTTGCTCCTCAGCGTGTGGACAACAGGCCAGCAGCTTGTCAGAAGTGCAAAATCTGGCCCCCTCCCCAGACCTACGGCCTCAGAATCTGCGTTATAACAACATCTCCAGGCGACCCTCGTGCATGTTAGAATCTGAGCAGCTCTGCTCTAGCAGACAAGTGTGGCAGACTGTCTCGAGGTCACCAACACCCCCTGCCCTCCCTCATGAAGCCAGGTTGCCCTAGTGACTTGCTCTGGTCAGTAGGCTGCAAGTGGAAGGGACTCATGTTATTTCTGGGCAGAAGCTGTCCAGTGCTAGCATGAGCTTCACACTTCTCCCCCCGTGGCCACAGTGGCTAGCACTGTTCCAGCTGGTGGTGGCCCCATCCTCCCAAGTCCTGGTGTGAGGACCACGACAATCCGGAGCAGAGTCTCCACACAGAACGTTTCATTTCCTCTATTCAGTTCTCTGGTTTTCCCTGGTTTGGGGTGTGATGCTGAAAGATCATGGAAGACAGCTCAGTGTCAGCCAGTCACAAGACTTCTCTGCAAATAAGACTTTTAACTCTCCGACTTCACTTAATTAACTAATTTCAGCAATCATTGTGGGGCATTCGCTATGTGCCATGGACTGTGCTAGGCATTAGGAACGCAGAGGCAAACCAGACCATCCCTGACCGGAAGGAGCTCCCACAGGCATGTGGCATTTACAACACACGTGCCTACTCGGTGGCAGGCATCATGCTGGGTGCTGGTGATGTAGGACTGAAGAAGGAAAAGTTCCCAGGGTTCAAGGACTTTATGGTGTAGAGGGGGAGTCAGGTCATATGATGAGGATGTGACAGCCTGAGGGTGTGGAGTGATGGCTGAGATGTGACAAAATGGAAGCCCCACTCGCACGCTGAGGAGTGAAGAGGACCACTGTCCGTCCATCAGGAAGTCAGAATTCTGCCAGAGGAGACAGGACACACACGCATGTGCAAGGCAGAGGGACTGTGCTAGAATATTGGAGGAATACTGGAGGAGCAAAGAGTCCTCTGAGGCCATGGAGGAAAGAAAGATGAATCCAGCCAGAAGGAGGATCCTGAAGGAGGTGGATGCTGAACGGAAGTCTTACAGTGGGTGGTCCTGAGGGCAGGGAAGGGCCTGTTCTGAGCCAGGAAGCTCCATGACCCAGTGCACGGAGGGAGGGAGGGAGGGAGGGAGGCAGGTCTGAGGAGTGTGGAAGGCCTAGAGAGGAGGGGGAGGAAACTGAAAGGGACGAGGCTGACAGCAGGCAGAGATGAGAGCAGCCGGGACAAGAGCCTTTAGGGGCATCAAGTTTACAGTCTTTTTTTCTGTTCGCTCCCATTTAAGGTAACCCAGCTACACACTTTCTGTTCACCCACCGCCCTGTAATCACAGTGACAGGCAGGAGCACTTTACAAGATTAAAGGAACCACTTGAACCCGGCAAAGCCGGCAGATGCCTCTGAGGTTCACCTGCTCGTCTGCAGAGATGTCTTGAAGACCAACTGAGCCAAGGCAGGGAGGCTGGAGAAGGAGGTGGCTATTGTTTATGTTTGCATTACTTAATTGTTACCCTTTACCTCCGCACACCCTACGAATGCCAAGCACCGTTTCCTGGGATCAAGAGTAATTGGGTCCTTCCTTGTTCTCTACTGCGTGCCGTGAAAGGTGGAGGCCCACCAGGCTGCGCTGGGCAGGGCTGCAGCCTTGGCCTGGAAAGGAGAGAGGCTGAGCTGGGGACTCCTGCTTCAGCCCGGGGGAGAAGCGCAGGGTTGTACAGCCGGAACGTGCCCCTGCCATTGGCTCCCGCTTACACAGTGCTTCCTCCACCATGAGGTGACTTCATCCATCACACGGTCAAGGACTGACGGTTTCTCCAGATTTGATCTATCCTTTGAGGTCTGCTGGTTTTGAAAAGGAATTCAAATGACTTTTCCTATATGAGTTTTCCTTTCATGGTTTTCAGTTTTACAAGAAATGGGTCTCTCTCTCTCTCTCTCCTCTGTATATATCTCAAAGGGGTTATAATCTGCTTTTTCATATCTGCGGTCAATTAACTACCACCTCTGTTTTTGTTGTATTCGTAGCATTTAGGATACAAAAGAATCCACTTGTCACTTTTCAGAGGAAGCCAAGGACACTGGCGTTCACCTTGGGGATGAAATGCAGATTTCATTAAAAGGAAAGCTCCTTCATTCCGAAAGATTGAATAGACAAGAACTTAAAGCAAAACACCAGCTGCTGAAGTTGAGAGCGTTGAATTCAGTAAGGGAAAGGAACTCCTGAGTCCCACCGTTTCTCATGCATGTGTGAACTTCAAGGATTCAGAGCCACAGGAAAGATTCGGCCCAATAGGAACTCCAGGCAGAGTGGCCAACGTCCTGATTTGCATCTCAGGATGCAGGACTGTTCATGCTAAAACTAGGAAAGTCTTAGCTCACTTGGGACAGCTGGTCACTGCACCTGCAGGACAGGTGAAGAAGTCCACATCTCTTCGGTTACAAGCACTGGGCCATCCGTTTCAGCCAGCTGGGCCTCAGGTTCCTCAGTGTAAAGTGAGCAGGTGAAACCAGGAGGTTGCCCTCCTGTTAAACATGTTCTCTCTGAGCTGTGTGTTCCAGAGCCTTCTCTAAACTGTGCTTCTTGTTTTCAGATAACCGTTTTCTTGAGATATGGTTCACACACCATAAAACCTGCTTTTCCTACAGTTTACACTTCAGTAGTTTCTAGCATAGTCTTAGAGTTGTGCCAACATCACCTTTTTTTCATTTCTGTTCCTCAGACTGGATAATCCCAATTCACTTATCTGTGCTTGTTCATTCTTTCTTCTGCCAGCTTAGCCCCTTGAGTGATTTCTTTTTCAAGTTACTGTACCTTTGAATTTCTATTTAGTTCTGGAATTTCTATTTAGTTCTTTTTTTTATATAGTTCTATCTCCTTATGGAAATTCTTTTTTTGGTGAGACATTGTTCTCATACTTTCCTTTAATTCTTTAGACATGGTTTCCTCCAGTTCTTTGAGCCTATTTATAATAGCTTTGAATAGATTTAAAGTCTTTGTCTAGTAAGTCTTACTCTCATGTTTCTTTGTCTCATACTGTTTTCTTGAAAACTGGGCGTTCTAAATAATATAATGTGGTAACTCTGAAAATCAGACTACCTTCCCCTTCAGCTTGTTGTTGCTGCTGTTTCTGCTCATTTGTTTAATGACTTTCTTGAACTAACTCTGTAAAGCTCATATTCCCTTTCATGTAGGGCACTGAGGTCTCTGCTTGGTTAGCACATAACCAACTAATGACTAATTTAGGGTTCCTTAAATGCTGTGGGGCAGTAAGGCTCCTGCCCTTTGGCCTTGTGTGTGTGTTGCAGCAAACACAGCTTCATTGCTACAACAGTTTTCTACTCTGCCTTATCTTTTTCTCTTCATTTGCACAGGGCCTCAAGGTCAGCCAGAGGGGAGAGATTAGGGCCTTCTCAAGTATATATGTGTGTATATATATACACACCACAGTTTGGTTCTCCATTCACCAACTGAAGGACATCTGGGTTGTTTCCAGGTTTGGGCTATTATGAATAAAGCTGCGATAAACATTAGGTTTAGGTTTTTGTGTAAATGTAAGTCTTAATTCTCTTAGGTAAAAACCTAGGAGTGGGATTGCTGGGTCATGTGGCCAATGTCTATTAAACTGGATAAGAAATTTCCAAATGGTTTTCCAAACTGGTTGTACCATTTTGCATTCCCACCAGCAATGTTTGAGAGTTCCTACTGCTCTGCATCCTTGCCGCCATTTGGCATTGCCATTATTTTTGAACTTAGCCCTTCTAACTGGTGTGGAGCAGTGTTGCAATGTGGTTGTAATCTGCATTTCCCTAATGACTAATAATGTTAAGCATCTTTTAATGTTCTTATTTGCCTTCTGTGTATCTTCTTTGGTGAAGTGTCAATTCAAATCTTTTACCTATTTTTTAATTGATTTATTTATTGTTATTATTGAGTTTTGAGAATTCTTTATGTATTCCAAAGTTGTGTTTTGATTTCAAATGCATAAGCCCTGCCCTGAGCCTCTGGTATGCTCCCACTGAGCATCTTGGCTCGACATCTGTAACAATAATGCTTTATATTGTATATAATATCTCTATATATCCACACATACATATACACACCTATAGAGCTCCTTATCAGTTTTCCTTTTCAATTTACTTCAAGAAACATTTATCGCATCCCTAGTAAGGCATTGTACGAGGTACTAGGGAGCCAGAAGTGAACAGCATTTGGCCCCTGCAACTGAGGAAATGTCAGCTTTAAGAAATGTGGTTTTAAGTTGGATTAAATTAAGAAATACACAAGAATGACTGCATGTAATACATCAGCTTCTTGTGTATAAAATTAATTATTTGTTCAGACATACAGTTGAAACATGTTTGTTAAGACTTTATAAAGGCCCTCAATTATCATCAGTAAATCCTTTCTTTATTCATAGTCAGAAATATGCAACACAGCCCTTTGCCTAAAGTAGCATATATTCTGAAGGAATACCGTTTGCATTAAAAGGCATCTGCTGTAATTTTAAATGGATACTCCTGTATCCATGAAATGTGATGACAGCCAAGTCACGTCCTCTTTAAAGACTAAGTAGGACCACTCTGTGCACATCTCACCACATGCCCTCTCCCTGCCAAGGGCTGGTGTCTACAGAACAGAGTAGAAAAATGTTTGCTTAACTGCAGTACGACTATCTATCTGCAGAACTGCTGGAAGAATCTTCCCAAACACAGAGAAAATTAACTTTCCATAGTTACTTAAAAAGCAATTGCAATTTCTTAAAATCCTCTTACACGGAGTTTAAAAAATGAGACTTAGCAACTTTATTGTTTTTTTATTCACTGATTAAGACAATAAAAGTTGTGCTCATTTCAATATTAAGAAATTAAAACCTCCCTTGAGACTTTCCCTGCCCTGGAGTAGGTTACATCTGTCAACTGCAAACAGGCTGGCCAGCTTGCAAGCAGAAATTCTCCCCCGGGCTGCAATCTGTATAACCCCATACTGGATTGTCTAGGGCGAAGAATTAAATGATTGGAATTTTTTTTTTATTATCAAAGGAAACTAAAACTAGGACTGCAGAATAAAATAAAAGCTATAAGAGAAAATGCATTTAAGATACATTTTGCGTTAATGCTTTAGCTTCCAGCCTCACGTGGTAGAGAATATATGATGATGTTAAATAAAGAAAGAAAAGCAGCTTTTGTTAGTTTCCTCTAAAGCTTAAAGATGACACAGTGTGAGTAAGTGGAGGACAGCCTGCCGAAGGCTGTTTCCCCGAGATACTGTCAGTGTGTGGTCTAGGAGCCGCAGGTGATGAGCATGCACTGCTTTCTAGTTTCAGGCAACATCATCTCAACGTCTAAGCAGGCATCACTGGAGGGCTCTGGCCTCCTCAGTTCTTCTAATTGCTAATACAGTAATAAAGGACGAACTAAAACCCGAGCAGAGATAAGACGGAGGGGTCTGGATTAATGAAGACTCTCTATTCAGGCTGTTTAAGCTTCTTAGCAAGGAAGTACAGTCAGGATTTTTTCAAGAGAAAAAAGGAAGGGTGGGAAGGAGGGAGGGAGAGAGGAAAGAAATGAGAAAATAAAAAAGATGAATCGAAGATAGGCTATGGGTGTTCTTTGCCAAAGCATAATTTTCATTTTCTTCAAGGCTCAGAACCAGTGGAAGAACTGGAACGCCCTCAAGAGAAGATGGCAGGAACATAAGCTAATTATACAATTTAAATTTGGTAATACACTATAATTGGCATGCTTTCTGGTTAGGGCAATAGAAACCCATGTTAACTGGAGTTAGGACAATGGTGCTATATATTTAAATGAGCACTTTGTATCTCTAAGTATCAAAACTTCCTTGGAATATCTCCAGGGCTCCTCAAGTAGGTCCTGTTCGTGTGGACATTAGCGACAAGAGGGGTCTGAGTTCTATTCTCGGCTCTAACAAACCAGGAGAACTTGAGGCTTGGCCTTCCCTTCTGCAAAATGGGGATAAGATGCCTACCTCTCAGTGCTGCTCTGAGGACTAGATTAGATTATGTATTTGAAATAATATATTCCATTTCAGTAGCACTTGCTGCTGTGTTAGTCGTTGTTGAGGATGTTATGATCTTTTTGGGCCCTTGGGATGTCACAGTGGGAGAACTTGCGGTGGCAGGGATTATGCCTGGAGAGGGTGGGAAAACCAGAGTCTGGGGAACTGAAGCCTCATTCCAGCCTTCCTGTTTCTCCCGGGCACAAGCAAATGAGTGACTTAATTTTTCACATGTCATGTAGATTTTTGGTACGATGAAGACAGAGCCTGTGGACCAGACTTCCCACGGCACTGGTGGCCCTTGGCCAAGTGCTCAGTGTGCGCATGTACCAAACGTCACAAGTTGCACAGCAGTGGATGGGACTGGATGTGCCATTGGGGAGAACCTAGACACAGGCCTCAGAGGATAATCTGTTATCCTTTAATTTTCTCTATGAGGAAATACTTCGATGGATATCTGTTAAGACCCCAGTGAAAATAAGACAAGGCATAGAATGTGCATGTTGGGAGGAGTGGTAGAGATGGAGAGGAGTTAAGATCTGACATTCCGAGCTCTTACTCTGTGCCAGGCAGTGCCCTGTGTGTGTTACTTGTGTGATCCTCCTAACAGCCCCTCTGATGAAAGTAATATTATTAACCCAACTTCTGTAAGGAGGACACTCAGCACAGAGAAGGCGGGAGTCAGCGTTTGAACCCAAGCAGTCCGACTCCCGCGCCCACAGTCTTAACCTCTCACACTACAGCTGCTTTCTTAACTACAAACTGCTCCCTGTCCACCGTGTGGCAATGTACCTGGCCCACGGCAGTATGTTCCCTCACATTTTCTGTTTCCAAGATGATGGAAGAGATTAACTTCATCTAAAAATTGGGATGTTTTTATTACATATTCTCCTTTGACTATCACTATAAGATGTAAAATAAGGCTGGTCCAAGTTGATGATCCTGAGAACCCTGATTTTTATGCTTCTCCTCCCAGAGATGTGGCCATTTATCTCTGGCTTGCGTTTCCTGTCAGTAAGCTGGCTCCCTGTTTGTGACGACACAGTTTTTCTGCTGTGCTCCTGATCTCATGGTTACCCTTGAAACAAAATTAGAATTTGATGCAGAAGCTTGTCAGCATGTCCATTGCTTTTTACTGAAGGCCTAAGGAGTTTATATCTCTTGGTTCTTCTTTGCAATCCTATTCATCCACTCAAAGAATCTTTGCATTGTGAGAGTAGATCAAAGATTAAAGTGCTCCCAGACAGAACTCCCAGGATTGGTCTCTGGTCAGGACTCAAGATGCAATCCTCACAGGAGGCAGAATGGGCATTGACATACAAATATAATGAGCAAGTAAGAATTACAATAAAAATACAAACCATCCTATATGCCAGGTACCATGTTGTTTAGACCAATGATGACTTACACTCCATATTTCTACCCCCCATCACTTCCTGGGATCCAGACCCTTCTCTTGACTTCTTACTAAATCTTGCCACTCAACCCCCAAACCCCAGAGCTTTAGACACAGCACAGCCCAAACTGGAGCCATTATTCTCCTCTCCCAAAGCTGTTCCTCCCCTCCTGTTCCCTCTGTTCGTACGCGACACCACGAGCCACCTATCCCTCAAGCTATACATCTCATTGCTATTGTCAACCCTCCCCTGTCCGACGTCTCACAGCAAAACATGTTTATCAAGCGAATCTTGACACTTCATCCTAAATGGTGCACAAATCACCCCCGTCCTCATCGACACTTCCCACGCGCAGCCATCACCAACCTTCGCCTGGACTGCTGCCAGAACCCCCATCTGGTCCTGCTGACTCACGTCATGACCCTAAAATCTATCCCTCATTCTGACCATGGACCGCAGGGAGCTGATAAATGGCTGACTGTGAGAACGTGGGTGTGTTACATCAGCCTGTGCACTGAGATACATAACTCTTGTTTATCCCATTCACAAATGACACAAAGAAAATGTCACACCTGACAGAGCAAGACTCAAGGCCATCCTCAGCATGAGTCTCGCCTTGGTTCCTCAAGCTGGATATATTTCAAGGGGTTCTCAGCTGGCCATAAAAGCAGATCCAAACAATAAGATGTTTCAAAGAGATAAAGAAAACCTCTGCACGCTTCAAAGAGATCAAGGGAACAAGCACTGTGCAGGGGAGACACAGCTCACGTGTGAAAAATAACACGTTTGTGTTTGGGTGTAGGCTGTCAGCTTAATTTATGCCAAGAGGGAAAACTGGATGCCTTGAAGATAAGTAAGCACTGTACAGTGGCCAACGCGGAGGAGACAACGCCAACGCACCCTGGCTGTGCTGCACCCTGTCTGCTGCCTGACGTTCCTGAAATACGTGCTGGCCTGCTTACTCTGGGGCATCGCCCGTACCTCCTCTCCCCTCCCCTTTCTGTGCCTCGACTACCTATTAGGATACCCTACTCACCCACATGACCTTGGCCAAGCCACTTATCCTTTCCGTACTTCAATTTCCTCGTCTCAAAAATAAAAATGACTACCTTGTAGAAGTGTTTGTTGGAAGTTCACGAAATGCTCTTTAAGAGGGTATTGTTCTCATTTTCCAGATGAGTAACGGGCTCAGAAACGTTAAGTACCTTGCCCAAGTTCACACAGGTAATGAGTTGCTGTGACTGCTGGATGTCACACTCGTCCGCCAGCTCGAGTCTCTCGCCGCTCCTCTGACTGAGCACGTACACTCCCTCTCCCCTGTCCCCGCTCAACACAAGTGCATGAGTCTTGTTTCTAGTTCCAGCTTGGCCCATAGGCACCAGGCTGTGCCTGTCACTCCACAAGGAATCAAACACAGTGAAAATCATTAGCATTTCTCCTCCATACTAGGAAAGAGCAGGACACATGGCACTTAGCTCCCAGTGCCTTATTTTGATCCTGTTCAGTTCACTAGAAGTGCACGCACTGCAGACAGCCTCACCGATGGAAAATGCTGAGCGAATAGGCCGTCTCTGTCGCCCCTCTGTCCCTTGTGATCCATCGTGCGTACAAGTGTGCGCGTGTGTGTGTGTGCGTGCGCGTGCCTGTGTGCATTTTCCCTCAAGCTCCTCTAAACCTCGCCACTCCGCCCCATTCACATCATTTACTCCAACACTTTGATCACCATCAGCTGGTAAAAGTCTGCTCTAAAACGGTCCTGGATATTGGGTCCTTAGGTGCTCACGTTCCAGAGAAAGAAAAGTGACAGCTGAGGCATCAGGATGAAAAGAAGAAAAAATGTGGGGCGTGGAACACACATTTTTATTCTCTCTCTCTTTAAGAATCTGGCACAAAAAGCTCACCTCCTTCCTGCCAGGGATGGAACAGTAGTGACTTGGCAACAGTCTCAAGCCAGATGTCACCCTCATCTGGTTGCCTTGGCTGGTGAGTTGTTTGGAATGAGCAGCCCAAACACGGTGCAGGCGGGGCTCCCGCGAAGCTGTGGGCGGCAAAGCCAGGCAACGGCCCCGGCAATGCTCTGAGCCTCCCGGGGTGGGGACAGCGCAGTTAAGGAGCAGCTCCCTGCTCAGAAGCAGGGTGGGCAGGAGGCAAAGGGCTCTTGGGAAGGGCCCACCTGCTGATTCTCTCCTGGCTCTCCCAAGGGCGAGCTGTGTGATCCCAGTCCCCTGGCACCAGGGGACATACATATCTTGCTATTTTACGAAGACGAGGCCCCAAGTGCATTGGGGATCCAGTCAACAGTGACACAGCTCCTGCTCCCTATGGGTCTCTTCATCCCCGATACGCAAGACCACACTCCAGGAAACAGATGGTGGGAGCAAAGTGCAGCGCAGCCTCTGCATCTGGAGTCCTGCCACCATGGCCTGCTCCAGCTTGGCCTTCGTGGGCTTCGTCCAGGCCGAGCTAAAGTCGTGGGGCTCCCTGGGGAAAAAGCCACACTCCTGGGCAAACACACCAGCGAGGAGACACATGGCTGCAGAATGGAGGAGGGAGAAAGCTGTGCCTGGGAGCAGGTACATGCCACCTTCACAGTCTGGTGGCCAAATTCTGAAGGGTCTCAGATTGAAGGGGATGGCCCCGGGGACCAAGGTTGTCCTCTGGAATGAGCCCTCTGGTGTCACCTGAAACCCAAGGCAGGTGCCTTTAGGACAAAGCGGAGCACTGAGACATGAGTTTGTACACACATCAGCGTGTGTGATGGGAGGGCGGCATGTGGTAAAACCTGCCAACAAGCCCATTTTGGTCACCATCTGCCGTGGAGAGCCCGAGCACCTGTCGGAAACAGCTGCTGAAGGCAGATCGGAGGTGAGGGAGGAAGGCAGCCCCACCCGGGATGGCCTATTGCAGGGATCGCGGCCTGTCCCCACAGGAATGCCAACTGTTCGCTTTGCAGCCCGTCCCGATTAGGAGGGGGCATGATGAAACCCCACGCTGCTCATCTACTTCTTCACGGGAAAGGTGGGAGGAACGCCACCGTCCTCACCTCGCCGTACCAAGGATGGCAGTCACTTATCACAGGGGCTGGGGAGAAACGCATTCAGGATTTCCTGTTGGGAGAAGAAAAGTTCCAGGGCATCTGTTCTCTGGAGGTAGGAGCCCAGAGACCTCCTGGTGAAATGCCTGCCTCCCTGGCCATGGAGGACGCACAGTAAACACTCATTCTCCTGTCCCTCTTGGGGATGAGCTGTCCCATCTGTGCCAGCTGGGGCTGAGGTGACAGCTTGGAACGCGCATCAGAGGACGACAAGGCTCGGGGCTGGGTGCTCTGAAGCATTTTCTTTCAGGTAAACAAAGTGTGCTTCATAAAGATAAAATAAAAACCGTTAATACTATAGCAACTCGTGATGAAAAAGCTTTCTAAAGTGAGTTGTGTACCCCCCACGCCCACCGCGTTTTAAGTATTTGTCGTGTTTTAAATGCTCGCTAGTTGCAGCTTGCTCACTGCTATATTTTCTTTAACCCTCACAACAAGCCTACGTGCTGGGGGCAGGTTTTATCCCAGTCACCAGAGGATGGAGGTTTACAGAGGTGATGCTACTCACTAGGGACATGCAGCCGGCGCGTGCAAAGCTGGGGCTCGGGTCCAGCCTGTGTGCCTCCAGCCCCCGAGCTTGGAACCAGCTGGACCCTTCCAGCTGCTACTTCCTCCCACGTGGGTCCCCCAAGCAGTTTCAACTTCGTGAGGCCTCAGTGAGCACCCTGACTGTGCGAGGCATACACAAGCTGAGCCTCTGTGGGTCACAAACACACATGGAGCCTATGCTCTGGGCTCTTCTGGAAAGCTTTTCTTCACAGAGCACAAGTCAAAGCCAGCTCGAAGGCCCCGTTCCCCAGCGAGCACTTCCGGAACCCCAGTCAGAAGTCCTCCTTGTCCAGGCTCACAGACTCCTCTGCAGGCTCCCTCAGCCCAGCCCTTCCTCGGTGGGCCTCCCCAGTACCCGTGGGGTCTTTCCCCTGGCCTGGGAGCTCTGTGGGGCAGGGACCACACCGTCGCAACTTCCAGCAGGTGCACCACAAGCTCACTGCTTTGCATCAGGTGTCACTTCTACCCGCTCACACAGCACAGCGGGACTTTTTCTTGGGGGATGGGTCGATGTCATTTTTCTCCTGGATGTCACCCACTGAGGCACCTTGCTTCTGGAATCTTCACAGCTACTTCTGCCTGTCATCTGAGTGGTGTTTCTTTCCTCTCAGGCTGCCAAGCTTCTAGAAGCTTCACTGGTGCCTTCAGAGGGCCTTCCTTGAACCAGTCCCAAGACATTTTAATCCGTGGTTTCTAATTTGTAGCGGCTGGTAAACAAGAACCTCAAGCTTCACATGTACATATGCCTAAAACCGGAGCCGTCTGAGGGTGGCGTGTCCTGGCTTTAGTGCAGGGATGTGGGGACTGACCTTCCAGTTGCTCGGAAGCTGTTTCCTCTTCTGGTTTTCAGAAACTTGAAACCACTCTGTTACCTAGGAGGTACGTAATTTGGCCGTGGATTCAGGGTCCAAGGATACGGCAGACGTGGTGTTCCCTCTGTTTCTCAGAAATAAACTCCTCCAAATAGCAGGAGAAACCAGGCTCAGGACCAGTGTCAGGCCATTCAGTGCAGGGAAAATACAATTCTCTGTTTACAACTCAAGTCTAGAAAATTCCCTACTGCTTCCATATTGCAAAATGAGGTAACTATAAATGCCACCCAAAAGTATCGCTCTATTATCCTTTTTAAAATAGCTTGGTTGCCCAGACCTAAATCTTTTGCAAAAGGGGCATTTCCTACACAAATGTGACCCTGCCTCCTTGGGGACAGTGTTTCTATCGCCGCTGCTCCTTCCTGCCTCTCTGTCCCTCTCCCACTCCTCCCCACAAGCTGGGAGCCTCTTTGGAACATATGATATCGGTGCCTCGCTTCCAGGTGCCTCCAGGGAGCATCATGGGCTATGAGGGGTTGGGGGGGTGGTGGATAGGTGGCGGGTTCTGAATGCTTGCTCCTTTGGAGTGTAGACTCACAAAATGCAGCCTCAGGGCTCTCCTCCCTGGGGAAAACTGGGCAGGCAGGCGAGAGGAAGCTGTAAATGGAGGAAGGACTTCAGGCCCAGCAAGCAGCTGGTGGCTGTAGAGGATGAACCCCAGTTGGTGTTGCCCTCAGCATGAGAGGCCTGTCTGGGCTCTCTCCCCTGTCCAGGCAGGAGCTGGAACGGGAGGTCAGGACCCTTCAGCATAGGTTCAGCCCACTAGAGCTTCCCCTGCTTTGCGGGCAACTACTCAGCCAAATGCCCAGCGATGGCGGGGCATGAACCCACAGCCCAGCCCCGGGTGAGGGGAATCGCACGAGGAGTAGACAGCAGCCCTCAGCCACGTCAAAGCTCACAATGCACTCAGATGGGAGAACAATGGGAACCTGAGCAAAGAGCCTCCCCAGTTCAGGGCCTGCCCTGCCTTCCTTCTTTTTTGTTATGGTAAAACATACATAATATTTACCATTTTAAGCATTTTTAAGTGTACAATTCAATGCACTAAGTACATTCACGTTGTTGTACAAACATCACCACTATCCATTGCCAGAACCTGTTCACCATTCCAAACAGGATTCCATACCCTTTGAACAATAATTCTCCATTTCCCCCTTTCCACAATCCCTGGTAACCTCTATTCCATTTTCTGTCTCCATGAATTTGCCTATTCTGGCCACCTCATAGAAGTGGATTCATACAAAATTGTCCTTTTATATCTGGTTTATTTCACTCAGGAAAATGTTTTCAAGGTTCATCCATGTTGTAGCAGGTATTAGAATTTCATTTCTTTTTTAAGGCCGAAAAATATTCCATTGTACGTATACGCCAGATTGTGTTTAACCCGTTCATCTGTTGATGGCCACTTGGATTGTTTCCATCTTTTGGTTATTGTGTGCCGCTACGAACATGAGTGTACAAAATCTGAGTCCCTGCTTTCAATTCCTTTGGGCACATACTTAGGAGCAGAATTGCTGGATCATATGGTAATTCTACATTTAACTTTTTGAGGAAACACCAAACTGTTTTCCACATTGGTTACACCATTTTACATTCCTTCCACCAATGCAGGAGGGTTCAAATTTCTCCACATCCTTGCCAATACCCACTATTTTCCTTTTTTTTGATAATAGCCATTCTAATGGGTGTGAAGCAGTGTCTCATTATGGTTTCGACTTGCATTTCCCCAATGTCTAATGACGTTGAGCACCTTTTCATGTGCTTATTGTCCATTTGTACATCTTCCTTGGAGAAATGTCTCTTCAAGTACTTTGCCCACTTTTGCACTGGGTTGTTTTGTGTTGTTGGGTTGCAGAAGTTCTTTATATATTCTGGATATTAATCCTTTATCAGATACATAATTTGAGAACATTCTCTCCCATTCTGTGGGTTGTCTTTTCACTCTCTTGATAGTATCTTTTGATGCACAAAAGTTTTTAACTTTGATGAAGTCCAATTTATTTATTTTTCTTTTGTTGCCTGTGCTTTTGGAGTAACATCCAAGAAATCATTGCCAAATCCAATGCAAATTCACGTTTAATCCGTTGCAAATCCAATGAAGATTTCCCACTGTTTCTTCTAAGAGTTTTATAGTTTTAGCTCTTAAGTTTAGGTATTTGATTCATTTTGAGTTAATTTTTATAAATGGTGTAATGGAAGAGTCAAACTTCACATTTTGCACTTACAGTCAGTCACAAAACTGGATATCCAATTTTCCCAGCACCATTTGTTGAAAAGACTGTCCCATCAAATGTCTTGGCACTCTTGTCAAAAGCCAATTGGCCAAATAAATGAGACTTCCTTTTCAATACTGCCCCTTACCCTTCTCTTTTTGCCACCACCTCAGCAATATGACCACCCTGACAGCTGCCATTCCCTACATCTTCCAATCATATCATTATTGCCTCCAGGGGGCAGCCCCCAAAAGCAGGGGCACCATTCTAGATCAGCACAGATCGACACAACTCTCTCTCTGTTCCCACTCCTGTTTTCCCTATCTCAGTTCCACACCAGCCACTCAAGGGGAAACCTTAATGTTATTCTTAGCTCCAGCCTCATTCACTCATCACTTGTAACCACTACCCTCCCACACACAGACTGAATAGGTCAAAGGTCATGAAGTCCTCCTCATCTTATCTCTGACGTTTTTCTTAAACCTATTTCCCCCCTTCCATCCTCTCCACCGCTGCCTTAATCCAGGCTCTCTCTCTCATCATTTCTCACCTTTAACCCCTCTGGCTGCCCCTAGCCCCACCCAGTTTCAGCCCAGCCTCACAGTCCCTCAGAGTGATCATGTAACATGCACATCTGACTTTGTCTCTGCTGCTTAAAGTTCCTCAAAGTCCCCCATTTCTAGGACGACAGTCTATCACACCCCCCACACATCCTAAAACACACAGTGCTTTAGAGATGCTGAAACTGCTGCTGGTCCCGAAATAATCCATTTTAATCCACACGCTTTGGACATTACTTTCCTCTTTTCGGGAAAGTCCTTACTCCTGTTGTCCACCTTATTGCTCCAAAGCAGCTCAAATATCACCTGCTTTGTCACAAGTTCAGGATTATCCCTCAAGACCATCTGAAGCAGAAGTGGCTGCTCCTTTATATGTGTTGCACATCCTTTGTAGTCTATCAGTAACCACAACAACAGTAATATGTAATGCTACCACCACCACCATCTCCACGACCGTTTACTGCAGGCCTCTCACGTTCTAGCACTAAGGGGACACTTGCAGAATACCCATCACAGGAACACCACGCTCACTTGTTCTCTCGTCCATTTCTCCCCCTAGACAGGGAGAGGTTTGAGGACAGGGACTGCCCTCTATCCACCTTTGCAGCCCCGGCACAGTATCTGGCACCCAGCAGGTGCTAATACATATTTGCTAAATAAAGGAATGACTTCAAGCTCCTACTTCAAAGTTTTGCAGCCCTTGGAAAATTCCACAGTTTGGGCAGCTGCTTATGTCCTCTGTGCAAATAGGCAGTTTATCAATCCAAAGGTTGGCAGCAGATCTGCTGAGCCGAACTCAGCCCTCAGGCTTTTGCCCAGAACCATCCCTCCATCAAGCGGAAGCCACATCTGACTCTCTTGATAGGGGCTTCTGCCAGGCAGCTGGACTCCATGCAGCCCCACCATTTCTAATGCCATTTGAAAAGTGAATTCAGAAGCGACGGTGATATTTTTTGCCTTTAACAACAAGACAACTCCTTTGACATAATAAGGTTAAAAAAAAAAAGGAAAAACCTCGTACTGCTTTTCCTTTCAGCTGAGTTGAAAAAATCTCCAATCTCCTAGTTCCAGCTGGCAGACCGCTGGACTCTCAGCTTCCGAGGAGAAGGGGAGCGGAAAGATCAGCTCTCAGCAGCTGAGAACTTATTTTTGGCTGAGCAGCTGGTAGAGGAATTGCTGGCACCGTGTAGCGTCTCCCCCACACAGTGTGCAGGGGCACCAACGTGATCTGGGCAGGACACCCATGTCCAGGCCTGCACACCCATTTTACATTGACAGTGACAAGTCTGACCGTCTTGGGGCCAAGGCAACCCCATTGGCCTTCTGAGGGACCCTTCAAGGAGACAGGGGCGCTCAGTCCCCCAAAAAGGAGACTCGAAGAGAACTTCACTGCCAGCCTGAAAGGAAGCTCTCTTTTGGAAAATGGGAGAAGGCCTGATCTGTCCTGCTCTAAAGCTGAGACGAGGACCAGTGCGTGGAATTACATAAAGACACAGTTTAGCCATTTCATTACAAAGAAACACGTTCCTTATACAGAGGTCTCTGAAGGTAAAACGGGTTGCCCAGAATGGTTCAAATCGAGGCTGACTCACTGCCTGTTTGCCAGGAATTTCATTACAGGCAGCCCTGGATGGAGTGAAAGGAACTTAGCTTCCTAAAGTTGGGAAGGCCAGTGGAGACCAGTTGGGAGTCGATAAAAGTTATCACTGTGGACAGGTGACTAGTTCGTGAACGCCAAAATTTTAATAGACTCCAAAGTGGATCTTTACACTAAATTACAAATTTGTTGATTTGCTTTGATTGAAGCCACAGAGTAATCGCCAATCTTCTACTTTGTGCTGAATCCACACTACCTTTTACAGTGTTTCTGTGACAGCCCAAGTTCAAGGCTTTCCACATGAACACAAGAGAGAGTGGCGCCTTCCACCTGCTTCTGCTCTTCACCACACTGGCATAACGGGCTCACTTCTTGACTTCTACTTTTTCCTTTTTGGTAATTTAGAACAATAGGAATAAAAAGTCCTAAAGACTTTTAGAAAACAGAATGTCCTTCAAAGAAAGCTTTTGCATTTATATTCAATCCAGGTGTCCAGTACTCCAAAAACATCTTCATGTTCAGTGTGGAATATTTTTAAATGGAAATCTAAAGCAAGAAAAAATAATTTCACTTGCAGAGAGCCTGCCAATTCAAACTCACATCACCTGTGCCCGGCCCTATATTAGCTACCATCATGGATAAAGACACAAAAAAGATGTGGCTCCTGCCTTCTGGGGACCTCTGATATGCACACTGAAGCCTGGCAAAGCAAGCACTCCTGGAGAAGCACACGTGCTCCATGGCGCTCACACCACTGCTCTGCTCACACTGGGCTGCACCTGCTTCTGCCCCCGCCAGGCCCCCTGCCCGTCCCCCAGCCCCCCACCCAGTCCCCTGGACTCTCTGCAGATCAACCGACTTGTCCTCTGATGGCTTTTATTTCAAACGAGCTCAATCCAATCAACATTTGTTCAACTCCCACAAAGTACTAGCCAATGTTAGGGCACTGGAGGAGTAGGATTCAAAGGTGAGCAGCTTCTAAATATGAGTCTATTTGTTTGTTTATGCCCCTACTTTATTCCCCAAGTATTAGAGGTGGCTTTCAAAAATAAAACAGGACCCTGGAAAGTGTACATTCTAGGGGATGGTCAAGCCAGGAGACAGAGGTAGAACGCATTCATGCAGGTCACAGAGTCCTACATAATGGCTAAAATAGAACTGCAAATTTGACTCCATGGATGAACAGGGCATAGTTTCCGTCCAGGGATGGAAAGCCACCTTTATACCAATTTCTGGAGTATAAAAGCAGGGAAGCTGGCACACATTGGATGCTCCAAACGTTCACTGTTCTCTGAATGCTGAGTGGGGGCATCAGCATACAAGAAGTCATGCCTCAGAGCAGGGACACCCAACTGAATAATGTTGGCTGGGAGGGTCAGGGAAGGCTTCATCCAAAAGGTCTCATCTAATTGGGCTACTTTGATGGGGAGACTGCCAAAAGTCACCAAGTCAGTAATCATTGCTGCTGCTGCCAGTAGAATGCAAGTGGTACCATAAAGAAAAATGCCACACAATTCCTTAAGCCATGGTGGCCCCTGCTGAATAGGGCATGCTGACACCAGGGGGGCTGAAACCTCATTTTATAGGCCATACCCCAGATCCTCAACTTCCCTTGGCCTGGACAATTTCATTTACTTAACAAAGTAGAGGTTCTAAATGGAGATACTAGTCTCCAAACATTTCTAATGGCAGTTCCTTTGGGTAAAGAGGCAAGGTCATTCAGAAGTTGAAAATATGTCATCCTTCTAGAAAGTTCCAATCTTGAAATTATCTCCAACCTATACCTGAAGTCCTTACTCTCTAGGGAATCTGAAATGACCTATAATCATTTCCAAAGGGTTTAACAGCCAGGACACTCTTTCAGGGGATCACAATGTGAGTTCTCAATGCATAATCTTCAAAAACTAATCCCATTTTCGCTAGAACACTTATCTGGTTTTCTCCAAATAGTATTTTCCTTTAATGATACAGCCTCTTATCACATTGAAGCTCCAAATATAGGATCACGAGAAGTTATTGAAATGTTACATCTTCTTCCACTGAAATGCTGCATCTTCTTTCATAGTCCTTGCCACTCAATGTGTAAATAGAAAGGGGACGGGGAGGGTGGAGGACTTTGAAGCTGAAGAAACAGATGTGTCTGAAGGACGGCAGCATTGGCTAAGTGCATGAATGTCTTCCTGTCCTGGTCCCTATCCCAAGGACAGAGACCATCAATAACAACAACACCTCCTGCTAGTCCCCGTAATTCAACTGACCAATGGCCCTAGTTAGCAAGTGGAAAAAACAAAGTCCAAAAGGAAAAGAAGGGGGGGTCAGGACTTGCGGTGGCAGGGGGCAACACTAGTCTGAGAGATGAAACACTGCAGCAAAGGGCCTTTGTGGAGGGGGCACAGGGAGCAGCATTCCACATGGGCTATCCCAACAGAAATTGTGCAATACAAAGTGTGGACGAGACATCGCCCACTTGAGCTTGACCCCACTTGGAGGGCCTTGTGAAGACGGACAGAAACAGGAATCTTTGTGAAATGCTGTTTCTGATTTCAGCTTTCATAGGAGCACCGCTTAGTACTTTTACTAAAGATACTTGCCTCTGAGTCCCACAGAAGACAGGGTATATCTACAACCTCAAGGACTTCAGTATTTTTCAGGGATGCAGGGCAAAAAAAAAAGCTGAAACACACTCTCAGAAGTAGACAAATAAAGGCATTTTCACTGAATCAGGGAGGATTTCAAATTGTCCTGTGCTGAAAGGTCATTCTGTAGCCAGGGTGGACTCAGGGTCAGAGGACATGCAGACATTCTCGACATTTCATTCTAAATGGAGGGGCGGTGACAATAACCCTTCTCACCCCAACCTGGGATGACTTGTTCACGCTCTGCCAAGACTTCTGCAATAGCCTCCAAACGGGCCTTAGCCTCGAGCGTCTGCCTCCTCGGCTCCGCTCACCTCGCCACTGTCAGAATGGTTTTCTAAAACATCCCTGGCCATATCATCCCCCTGCTCAACAATGTGGTTCAATGTTTCCTCCACACTGTGGCCTCGACCGAACTTTGCAGTCTCAATTCTTCCACTCTGCACCCCTCTGCTCTTCACATCCTGTGGTTCTGCCCCAGTGAGCACACTGTTTCCCAGAACCACACTTGTTTAGGTTATTCCTTCTCACTGGGATGCACTTCCTCCTCCCTCACCCACCACAGCCCTTTGCAAACACACACACACACATATACACACCCCTCCACTTCTGGTTAAAAGTCCTACTCATCTTTCAAGGCATATCCCTAAATGGGAACGTGCACTGGAAAGCCTTCCTAGTTTCCCTGGGTCAGAATTCAATGCTCCCTTATGTGTGTTCCTAGAGCATCTGAGCTCATCCTTGTTGTCACACTTACTACATTGTTCTATGTGGCTGTGTGTGTGTTAGTTTCTGCCACTAGATTGTAAGCAGACTTTATGTCAGGGATTGAGCTGAAACTTTTTCTTTTTTGTGAGGAAGACTGGCCCTGAGCTAACATCTGTTGCCAGTCTTCCTCTTTTTGCTTGAGGAAGATTGTTGCTGAGCTAACATCCATGCCAATCTTCCTCTATTTTATGTGGGCTGTCACCACCGCGTGGCTTAACAAGCAGTGCTAGGTCCATGCCCAGGATCCAAACCTGCAAACCCCAGGCCGCCAAAGCAGAGCATGAAAACTTAACCACTACACCACCAGGTCGGCCCTGAAACCATTTTTACTGGTCCCACCACACTACCACACATCCCAGGGCCTACGGCAGTGTCTTAAACATGGTAGATACTTAGTCTGTGTATTGATTGAATTGAATATATACTTGTAGATCATTGATTTACAATCAATAAGTATGGACAATATTTAAAGAAATCTGGATCCAACTCAGACAAATAACCACTACAATATTAGTTAGAAATGGGACAAACTAACTCGCATTTGCAGCCCTCAGTAACTGATGCTCTCTGCTAGAGTAGACTGCGGAAGGAAAGTGGTCCTAGTTCACAATTGAGAGCAGTGGGAGGTGTGGAAAATGATCTGGCTGCGGAATCAGCTCTATCTCCTAGCAACTGTGTGACTTCAGGTAAGTTCCACAGCCTTTCTGAGCCTTGCTTTCCCCATCTATCAGACAGATGTGAGAACTCTGCCAACCTAACAAGGCTGCTCAGAGAATTGATGAGATGATACATGTGAAAGGGATTTAAGAACTAAAACTGCTATTCAAATGAGAACACTTACATAATCATTTTGTAAATCCCGCTGTGATAAGCAAATTTTCATAGCTAATATAATGTTAATCACCTTCTTTTGGACTGTGTGAAGAAGAGGCAAGATGGGGAGTGGGGCACCCTACTTACAGTTTAATACCCCTGTGTTGGTAAACGGTCTGATATTTTGGGATAGCTTCTTTGAAAATACAAACTAATATCTTTGGGGACCACAGAAATGTGGCTGCCAAAAATATAGATACATAATGTTGACTTTGTTTTCTCTACAATAAAAACACTGAATGGTCTCTTTTGGTTTTGAAAAGGTCAATGAGAAGAACTCATCATAACAAGAAGATGGAGAGACCAGTAAAATATTTAAATGTTATTATAAACATCCAAGACGCAGATGTCATCTAGCTAATAGTTCTATCAACTCCCTAGGAACCCAATGCTAGCACTGGACGTGTTGTCTTAGGGTCTCTCCCATCTGCTGTTTGCCTCACCACGATCGCAGAAAGCTTGCATGACACAAGGCCTGTGGGCTGACCATGTGGCCATCCATACATTTTGCTGCCTGTAGACCACATAACCACCCATGTGGCATCTTCATGCCAGCCCTGGACGTGTAAATGCATGAAACCTGCACAGGGACCACATAGAAAGGCACAGGTCATGCCCAGGGGCCAGTCACATGATGTGTCTATTCAATACCTGCATGCTTACCTATTAGCTGCACCACTGCCCATGCGTGCGACCCACTGCTGACTGCACAACCAGAGTCACGCTGCCTGTGTGCAGGTCACAAACTATACAGGACAGCCTCACGCTCGTCGGTCCTGAGTATCTACAATTCCCATGCTGTAATCAAATACACAGAACACTTCCATATACATTTTGTGCATATTCTATGTCTGTATGACTACCAAGTAGCTGCAATCTATAACACTTAGGTGCTGGTCACAACACTGTGTTCTCACAACAGCCGGGAGCGCATCATGTCACGTGGTGATCGTGTGACAGGCATGGAATTATTGTGCCAATTCTCTTCAAAATGGCATCCTTTTGCCTAGAACACAAAGCCCATTTTCACTAAAAGCCAAGAAATGCCTCTGAGCCATTCAGCAGGATTTGCTGTAATAACTTGGGATTCAAGCTGAAAACTCCATTACGGCAAGTTCAATGGAAAAATAACGCAGTGAAAATGTGCTCAACCAACGGCAAGAAAGCAAACAGCAAGCTGGTGCCGTATCCATCTTGAAAGCAGAAGGAGCTGCGATGCCCCTTCACACATGGGATGGAAATGCAGGGCGGGCAGCTCTGTTTTCTGTCCTCCCCGATATTCTCCTGGGACTCCAGGCAGCTACAGGCAGCTGAGGTCGGTTCCGTTCTCCCTGTATAACTCGGGGCTTCGGAAGCGCAGAACATTTCTCTCATATGGGAATGTTCCTTTGACGTCAGCTAATTCGACCCTCCTAACATCACAGGGCCGAGGGGTAAAGTGATGGCTTCGGGCCACATTGCTGATTAAAGGCTGAAGTATATTCACAGTGACACACTTAGTCACCAGATTAATTTTTAATTACAGAGTACACTTTGCCACTGAGCACATTTACTGATAACAAAAAGAGCATCATGGTCAGATCTAGTGAGAGGGAGGAAGTGGGAGATGACGGTGGAAAGTGGAGCTCAGGGGAAAGAGGAGGCTGAGAGTGGGGAACAGCAGGGAGGGGCGCTGGGCTGGGAGCAGGGCCTGGGCTCAGTGCCCGGCTGTGACACTCATCAGCCGTGTGGCCTCAGGGAAGCCACCTTCCTTCTCTGGCCAACCGCTTCCTGGGCTACAAATGGCGGGGAGTCAGCCTCTATAATCTCTTCTAACATTCACAGTTCAGATGGACGCAGGAGGTACAACCATCACTCGATGTATAAGGAAGCCCCGGCATACAGGCAGCTGAAATTTAAGAGGGAAGGAAGCAGAAGTTCATCCATTCAGCTGGGGCCAAGCTAGCCAGGATGCCTCATTCCCCTCTCCCTGGTCACAAAGGTCTCAGGTCAACTGTCACCATCACACAGAAAGATCAACCGTCACAGTCTCCTTTCCCTCACAGAGGTGGGCCTTCCTTCACAAAGCCAATTGGGAGGCTGTGGCTCACCAAACCGTCTCACCCTGTTTCCTGAGCACTCTCTGTTCGTGCAGTGAGTTCTTTTAAATCTGAAAGTCTGAAAACTAAGCCTAAAACATCAACTTTTAGAAATGTAGAGAAATGTTTCAGACATTTCTACAGATGAGGAAATGTTCACTGTATGAACAGCACTGTGGCAGAACCAGGCCAGAGACCCAAGCGCCCAGTAAGTGGAACACAGTATTATAAAGAGGATGTCACCATCTGCCGACTCACTGTTCCATCACCTCCATTTACATGGGACAAATGGAGGCAGGAACAAATGAGGCCACGATTACTCTTCTTGGACTCAAGGGCAGGCCAGGCTGGGACAGTGGGTGACAGATGTGCTAGGTGTGGTGGTATAGAATGAGAACAGGCTTCTAACCCTGGCTAGCCAGGGGTCAGGTGGCCAGATGTGTGACCGTGGGAACGCCCCACCTCTTCTGGTCTCAGCATCCTCATCTGTGTCATGTCACTGTTGGCTTCACATGACCTCTAGCAAATCCTTATAGACTCATTCATTGGATTTAGTATTAGTAAAATGCCTACAGAATTATCAGTGAGTGATGAAAGATATATATATTTTAAAGAATGGCACCTGAGCTAACACCTGTCACCAATCTTTTTTTTTTTTTTTTGCTTTCTTCTTCCTCTTCTTCTCCCTAAGGCCCCCCCGTACATAGTTGAATATTTTTAGTTGTTGGTCCTTCTAGTTGTGGCATGTGGGGTGCTGCCTCAGGAAGGCCTGATGAGCGGTGCCATGTCCGCGCCCAGGATCCAAACCAGCGAAACCCTGGGCTGCTGAAGCAGAGTGTGTGAACTTAACCACTCGGCCACAGGGCTGGTCTCCCCAAAATATTTTAATATAAAGTTTTAATGAAAGATATGACTTTTTTTAATCACCCAGAATGCCACATATACCTACGATTGTCTGTGGGGGTCCCAGGCAGTGCACAAGATATCTCACGTACAGTATCATGCCTTCCCCCAGCCAGGGCCAATCTAAAGAACTATGCCCATTTTCAGGTGAAGAAACTGGGATTTAAGTTGCTGAGAGCATAAACCGTGCCAAGTATTAGAGCAAGACTGGAATCCAGGTTTCCTGCGTCACAACAATGATGAATAAAATTCTTTTCTAACCAGGTTAAATTGGGTTGCATTATGGATGATTTAAAGATTTAAGGGGGAAATAATAGTCAACGCAAAATTAGGTTAATATTTTTATAAAAACGTTCTTCCTATGGAGTCAGAATATTGATAAGTAAGTTCAAGAAATACTTCCCCCTGTTGTTGCTTTTCGAAGCCCCAGAACATGAGCTACACTTGAGAATGGGTAGAATTCACCTTTAAAAATTCGGAGAACAATATCTCATGTTGTTTTTAAAATGTAACGTTCTATCCTTCATCTCTTCATCTTCAGAAGGAACTTAATGCGTGTCCACACCTCTTGGGAGGCTCAAGGAAGGTAAAATGTACGAAAACAATATGACAATTATAATTCACTTAAACAAACGGAAGCTGTCATTTTATTGTTGTAATTATTACTTTGCCATGATAAATACCTAAAGAGTTTCCCAAATCATCCTGTGACAACTGTCAGCCGTATAATTATGTGATTTAGTGACAAGTTTTCATTTTGCTTGCTCTCCTGTCATCAGTGCTCCCAGGGGTGCCATGGGCTTCCTGGGGTGGGTCGGGGAGGGAGCAGGAGCTGGACGGTGAGACCCAACGGGCAAGGAACCCAGTGGATGACCCTGATCAGAGCTGACAGCCAGCCAGACTAGCCCGGCTGGTCATCTATCCTTAATGGACTCATTAACCACATTATTGCCAGGCCCGCAGTTTTGCATTAGCAAACAAAAGGCTGCCAACACCCAAGAACCCAACTCAACCCAGACATGCCCACTCCATGTGGACACATTTGTACCCTCACAGCAAGATGCTGTGCTGGGCATGAAACTGAACACATGGGCACAGAGCTGTCCCCGAGTCAGACAGATCCTGGGAAATTCTGAAAGTGGCCCAGCCAGGAACCACAGGAATAGAGCAGAGGGAGAGATTCCATCTAACCATGGGACAAAGCTGAGGCGCAGTAGGAACAACAACGTGAGCAAAGCGTGGGAGCAGGCACAGGAGCGTCAGAACACCCCAACCGGCCTGGCTTGAGCTTAGGTATCGCATGGGGTCTACGCTGTAAATAACCCGGAATTTCAGGCAAAAGAGTCTGCTTTAGGGCAGTGGGAACCGCTGAAGTCTTCTGAAAAAAGACTTCTGGGAGAAAAAAGAAGTCTTCTGAAGAAAGAGTGAAGCACCAGGATGTAGAGGAAGGTTAATCTGACAGCTGAGCCAGAGGACAGAGGAGGAGGCGCAGGGTCTACTCCAACTCGACCCGGGGGCAGCAGGGGGAACAGAAAAGACACAGGGAGGAGGAAATCCCGGCAGGAGTTCTGACCATCTCCCACCCCATTTTATTTTTTAAAAAAGAATAAATTGATTACTGAAGTAGTAACAGGAAAGTTGCAATTGGATGGGGAAACACAAATGATGATAAATTAATTTCATGGGTTTTTAGAGCATAATAGCTACTTTAAAAAATATTGGGAAGGGAACCAAATACTTTTTTTTAAAGCTCTCACACTATAATTGCACTGTCTTCTCTTCTCTCACTGTGCCTCAAAAATAACCTAAAATATTTCCGGTACAAGTATATCACGCCTCAATTTAGAAGACCACTCCAGTGGTTCTCCAGCCTGGCTACCCATTTAGAGTGACCTGGGGAGCTTTAAAAAAACAAATGCCACCACAGCACGGCCAGGCCTACACCCAATGGTGTAGTGGTTAAGTTCACGCTTTCCACTTCGCATCCTGGGGTTTGCGGGCCTGGATCCCAGGCAGGGACCTGCACACCACTCGTCAAGTCACGCTGTAGTGGCGTCCCACATACAAAAAATAGAGGAAGACTGGCACAGATGTTAGCTCAGCAACAATCTTCCTCACCAAAAAGAAAAATAATAATAAACCCCACAAATGCCAGGGTCCTCTTCCTCAGAGAAACACTGATTGGAGTATGGGGTGGGGCCCAGGTGTTACTCATTTTTTAAGCACCACAGGCGATTCTAGTACACTGCCAGTTCAGTGCTTCTCAACTGGAGACATGTTCCCCTCAGGGGACATTTGGTAAAACCTGGGGACATTTTTGGTTGACACAACTGGGGCGGGGTGGTGGGGACTGAGCTACTGGCCTCTGGTGGGGCAGGCCAGGGAAGCTGCTATACATCCTACAAGGTACAGGGCAGCCCCTGAAATCCGCAAGACAGAATCACCTGTCCCCACTGGCAATCGCTGTGGAGAAACCCTGCTCTCATTAAATACGATATGGAGGGTTGTATTGTGTGTGTTATTTGGAGCTTGATGGAATGGAAAGAAGGCAGGATTTGAATCCTGAGCAGTTTCGTTTGCCTCTTGAAGGCTCAGCTGTATTGTCAGAAAAATTATCTTGCAGGGTGTTTAGAAGCTACATGATCACTACTCCTGCCTTTGCTCTGTTTTGTCTGCTTTCTTGAACATTAGAGAGCTTTTCTAACAGAGATTTCAGATGTCCATAATGTTATTCAGGGGTCAGAGAAGGGGGTAAATCAATGGAGAATCCTCTAGCCTGGCCACTCAGAGTGTGGTCAGCTGTGCAGACCAGCAGCTGCTAGAAAAGCAGAAGCTCAGGCTCCACCCTAACCCTGCTGAACTGGAACCTGCATTTTAACAAAGTGCCCAGGTGATGCACATGCATAGTGACGAATGCATCTGCACTGAGAAGCACCTGCAGGTCAACCACGCTGAGATGCAGCTGCTGGTCAACCTCACTCAGCTGCAGGTCAGCTTAGGGCACCACTTTTCTGCAGACTCTGAAGGCTTTTTTTTAAAAAAATAATAAACTCTAAAGAGTCTCCTCAAAGGGTTAGCATCCCATTCTTCTTTGGAGAAGGGAGCTGACACAGTTTAGAGATCTAAAGCCAAATAAATTCATCCTACATTTTTGGAAATAGAACCACATGCACCAAGCACACGTTAAATTAGACCAGTGGTTTTCAAAGTGTGATCTCAGGATCATTGGCATCACCTGGGAACTCGTTAGACTTGCAAATTTGGGGTGTGGCCCTAGTCCTACTGAATCAGAAACTCTAGGTGGGGACCAACCACGTAGCGTGTTTTAACAAGCCCTCCAAGTGCTTGCAATCTACACTGGAGTTTGAAAACCACTGCAGCGGACTAGAGCCTTTACTGATACAGATGTCAGTGTTCACAGCCTTCGATCCAGCACGGCGCCACCTCTGAGAATCTATCCTAAGGAAATTGTTGTCCCTCTCTTGTTGGACAGCTCTGTCAATAATGTTCTAATGAACACTATCCTTCAAAAAATCTCTTCTTCTTTCCTGCTTCAGGCATATCTATTTCACCACCACCCCTTCCTTAAGCTGCCTTCTATATCTTCCTAAAGTCTGATCAGAGAAAAGTAATTGGTACGAAAATAACGTGAGACAGCGGAAAAATCTGGAATCGGACAGACCTAGATTGTCTCTCCCACCTAGCTGTGAAACTTTGGGGAGTTACTTCTTCTCTCTGAGCTCCAGCTTCTCCGTCTGTAAACTGGAGACAATAATACTTCTCTCATAATACAGTATGAGAATTGAAGCAAACAATACGTATTAGTTTGTCATTATTTTTAATAAGTAGGCAACAAGACCCTTACACTTGAATGGCGGCTATGTTCTGAAATTTTAAGAGGAATTGACATGTCCCTCCATCTCACTCTCCTTGGAAGACCCACAGATGGGACCACTAAGGAATGAGCTATGACACAGGGAGGGGCGTGGTCTGCAGAATGCCACCTCTTTCTCTCCTGGTTTGCACAGTATAACCTTGTCCTCCTCTGTCGCTGACTACTTACTCTTAGTCACTCTTTGCACTTTTACTCTTCCTTTGCTCTCTCCACAGCTGTTGATGTTCTGTCCTTCACCTGATTTTACAGGACCCCTCCCCCTGGGTGAGTGTTACGATTCACAATTCACTCCCTTGGCTGCAGAAACCACTTAAGCAGTCTTTAAATGCTAACCACTCCTACCTTTGTATCTCCCCCAGCTTCAGGCCTTTATTTGACTGTCTCCTGGAAATCCCCACCAGATTGTCCAATGAGGACCTCAGATGTCACATATCCCACCCTGAACGCAGTCCCTTTCTCTGAGAGCCAGGCCTTCCCTAATCTCTCAACGAGAGAATAACCTTTTTAAATTGCAGACCTGATCTTCTCACTCCCCTGCCCCCATGCTGCCCTAATCATAAAGGTCAAACCCGTCCTGTCTCTTCTCCCACCCTTCCCTCTGCCCCACACCCTGGGCACACCCTCCACCTGCAATGTGCCACCCACCATTCTGACAGATTCTCTCCTTGACCAAAGTCTATTCAGGCTCCTCTGAACCCTTCTCATCTAGGCCTGACTTTTGGACTTCCGTGTTCATCTCTGCATTGTCCAATTTTAGCAAGACTCCTGCTAAGTCAGTTTAACCGGATCACCTCCACCTCGATATCCAATCACCATGGATAACTGATGAGGTTCCCCATCCCCCACCATCCCCGGTGATGTCTGATCCCCTGGCCTGCCTTCAACAAGAATCCTTTCAGGCCGCTTTACCTCTGATGTTTCCTTTTAGTCGTTTTCCGTCCACTGACTCCACCCTGCTCCTTGGCTATAAACCCCGGCTTGTCCTTCTATTCAGAGTTGAGCCCGTCTCTCTCCACTACTGCAAAACCTCATTGTAGAGCCCTGATAAGTAAAGTCTTCTCTACCGTCTTTAACCAGTGCCACAAATAATTGCATTTTTTAACAGTTCCCCGAACAGGACTCAAATGTGAGTCCTTCTACCTAGCCCAGCAGTTCTCAATTTTGGCTACATCCTGGAAACATCTGGAAGCTTCTTAAAAAAAAAATGATGCCTGGGTCTCACCTCAGCCAGCTAGTTAAACATCACAGTGGGGGCAGGGGAGTGGGCAGGAGGAGTTTTCTATACTCCAGAGGTGACCCCAGTGAGCAGCAGAGTTGACACTCTCCGGCCGGGACATCCTCCCCGTCACCACCTGGAGAAAGAAGGAGGTTCTGCGGGGGCCTCATGCTGAGAGGCTTCACGCTGACCGTCCTTAGGGTCTTTACCACATTGCACTGTCATTTTTTGGAGGGCAGGAATTCCAGTTTTTCATTCTTCGGATTCCGGGCACCGGCAGGGGGGCCCGGCAATGTCTGTGAACTGAGCTGGAGGAGTCAGAGCGAGCCGGTTGGGGTAGAGGGAGATTCTCCAATCTCAAGGCAGACTTCTCCCCAGCCATGAGGGCACAGAGTGGTTGTCCCAAGTTCTCCACGTGACGCAGACATTTCTAATTTAGGGTACAAATTCTGAGCTCATAGCTGTCCTAAACCTGGCAGGTAAATGTCACAGTTAGCATTTTAACGTGTAGTTTCCTGGAGCAAGGGTGGTCTGGAGTCATTGATTTGGGGGTGGATCTCGACTCTGCAGGCATCAGTCATGAACGCACTCACATCCTTTGCCCTCCAAGCCCCGGGGAGAGGAGCAGGGTGAGCCAATGAGGAAGGTCCCTAAAGTTCTCCCCATCTCTAACATCCTACAACGCTGCGACAAACAAGACAGAAACGCCTTGCCCTTTGCTGTGCACAACTGAAGAAGAAGTCACCAAAATGAGGGTGGCAGTGATCAGGAAGGAAATTCACAAAGGCAGCCAGGCTCAGAAGTAGCCTACAATTTTACAACCCATCCCTGGGCTTTGACTGAAAAGTTTGTTGAAAGAAGAGAGAGATGACTTGGGTGGCCAGAAGAATAATTTCAATCATGCTTCCTGGAATAATGTGCTTTATATTCCTTTTGACTTCAACGTGTCTGATATGGTTTCCAAAACATTTTTACAAATGTCTAACTCACTGTCAACCCTAAACCACCTGGAAAAAACACTAAATGACAGGCAGCTAAATTAAGGAGCTGTAATTTCGCTGAAGTGTTTCAGGGACCTTTTAAGCCAAAAGAACCAAATTGAAATTGCTTCAGTGGAGCCCAGAAGCTGTCTGAGTAAGAATAGACCAGGAAACTCACTCTCCCTCATACACACACACACACACACGCACACACGCACACATGAAGGCACACTTGAAAATTGAACCAAATTTGCTAAGAGGGTAGATCTGAAGTGTTTTCACCACACCCACAAAAGTGGTAACTATCTGGAGATGGATATGTTAATTAGCTTGAATATGGTGATAGTTTCACAGTGTACGTATGTGTACACCAAATCATGCACCTTAAATATGTACGATTCTTAACTGTTGAATATACTTCAATTAAAAAAATTGAGCCTGTGTGAGATGAACTGGAACCTTTTCTCATCACAGGACCCCCCTCAGCCCACCTGCCATTCTGAGTTCCCCTGAAGCGGCTTACAGCAGTGATCCTACTGGCGCCTGAACCCCCTCCTCCCTGCAGCCTTCTTGCTTTCCAGATGGCAGCAGGATTGGCTAACACCTTTCCCTGGACAGGCCTGGCTCTGCCATCAACTGGCTCCATGGACTTGAGCAAATCATCAGGTCTGGAATGTTCCGTCTCAAAGATCAGTGGATGCTTCCACAGCTCTAGGAAAGCTCCACACTCTCACCTTTTCCAAAAAGTGAAGATGTGGGAATTCTCTTCTCCCATCCAGCACCCTGGAAGAAGATGGAAGTTCTAAAGGAGAAAACACATTTAGGGAGCTGACTAGCTAAAAGGGAGCTGGCTGGGAGGGCGGAGAGTGGGATGGAAGGCGGGTCAGGACAGGGAATCCTCAGGGGCTGACTGTGGGATTTCAGTCTGCACTAACAGCGAGTTGGTGGCAGAGCTGGACCTTTTCTAAGCACGGCCTTATCCCTCCATGACAAGGAGGGTGCATCTACTTGGGGAGAAGGGTCCATAAATGCCATTCTGGCCCTTGAATGACCTTCAGCCCACTCAAGACCTTTGCCACCTGCCACCTGCCAAATCTGAAAATAGAGCCAAGATGTTTGAACACACGAAGCTGTAGCTAGTGGACCCCAAAGGCCCGTTGGCCAGATTTTTATGAGATGCTTTGGCAAAGCTCTCTCCTGGCACCACCTTTACAACTCTAGATCAGGTCTCCAAATGAGAGGCAGGTGCAGAATGACAGCCTCTGGTCATTTGCAAATAGGGCACTCAAGGTGTGCCTCCCTCCCGGCTTGAGCTGAGCTCTTCGCCAGCTGCTACCAATGGTCTGGACACTGAAGGCAGTCCAGGGGAGACTGGCAACAGGCATCTCCTCAAAACCAGTGTGGGTCGGGGGGATAAAGATTAAGAAAGTGATGCCCTAAACACTTGCCCCAGGGACCTGACAGAACCCCAGTGCTGGGGGAGTGGGAAGCCTATGGGCAGAGCTGTCTCCAGATCCAAAGGCTCCTCGGCTGCTGGCAGTCCTTGCCGACTTGGAGAAGCAGCTGGAGGAGGGGAAGGAAGTGGCTCCCTCTGCTGAAGTAAAAATAAAGTCCTACAACTAAGTAATACACAACAATCCTTGCCCCAATCCGATGGTCACTGTAAGCTCCTTAACCTCAGTGGGCCTCAGTTTCCTCACCTGCAGCATGGGCAGCAGAACCCCACACCACCCAGGATGGCTTAGCATTACTCTTCTCCAATCACATTCTACTTCTTCAGTCGCTATTCGTGATCTGTCCCCTGCAAGCCTGCCCTAGACATACTGCTACTCCCCTGGGATCACAAGAGTGGCAGTGCCTGAGGTGGGGCAGGGAGCAGACCGACCCAGGGTGATTTTTCTAGCCGCTAGGGATGGCCTCAACTTTAGGGCCCTGCCACAGTTTCTAGATCTCTAAGGAAAAGCAAGCATGTCCTGAGCTTCCTGAAGGTCTGCCCCCCGCTGCTTCAGCACTGGCAGGGACAGAATCTCCCACCTCTGCCATCCTGGGGTGGGCGGGGGCAAGTGCTCCACCCAGTGGTTCAATCTAGCCACTGCAGAAAGGATGCCAGAACAGGGGGCTCCAGCCACAGGGGCACCTCTTGCCGTTCCCACCCCGCCAGCCTGACCTCCAGATCGCGGATAAGGCTGACTCCAGTGTGAAGGGTGGTGGGAACTCCCTGGGGAGGGACCCGCGTGGCAGAGCCAGCTCCAGGATCGAAGCCTCACGGCCCCCTTCCTCCCAGCTCTTCTCCTGAAATGATCTGGGGATTCTGCTCCTCGGGCTCCTTCCTTCCTGAGGCCCTGAGAAGGAGCCAAATGAAAAACCCCCTGCCTATTTAGTCAGGGCAAAACCAGCTAGAGGAGGGAGGGAATGGACTGACTGACGTTAGGAAGAGGGTGGATGTGAGAGAAAAGGAAGGAGAGAGAACAATAATGAAATCAAGGTAAGGCTAAAAAGATGAGTATGGGAGAGTGGGAGGTGGGAAGGAAGGAGGAAAGGCGGGAAGGCTGAGTGAGGAAGAGGCTCAAAGAGAGGGGAGAGGTTGGGAGAGACCCGCTGGGGAAGATGCTGCCCAAGCATCCCTCAGGGGCCTTGGGCATACAGACACCCATCCATCCATCCATCCAAAAAAAATTACCAAGTACCTATTGTGTGCCAAGCATCTAACTGGTTTCTGGAGACACAGAGATGAAAAAACATTGTCCCTAGTTGGAAAAGGAAAGGAACGTAAGGTAAATGTAGCTGCATTTTCCTATCCTGGACTGTCCCTGGAAAGGTCCAGAGTCCAGGGCATTTCAGCCAGTGTGGGATAACCAGAATAACTGTGCAGGAAGGGCAGCCACACCGTCAGCGTTTTCATAGGTCCATTGGGATAGAACGAAATTTCAAAATTGAGTTGCAATGATGCTCTCAGAGGGAAGTAAGGCTCAGCACACTGTGGTCCATTCCATCAAGCACAGGGCAGGGAATGTCCCCTCCAGCTGCCCCTCCAAAGGCCTGGCCTCCTCCTAACCCAGTAGAGGTTGTCCTAGAGAAGCTTTGGGCAGGAGGTGACCCTCCTAGACAAGTCTTAAGTCAAGAGCAGGAGTTATCCATAGATAAAGGGGAAAAAGACATTTTAGGCAGCAAACAGCATGTGAAAAGGCAACAAGGCCAAACAAACTCGAAGCAGGCAAGAGTGAGCATGGCCCCACTCAGGTGTGGCTGGAATGTGCTGGGAGAGGCAGGTAAAGGAAGTGGAAGAGATCAACCAAGATGGAGGTGGAAACTAGAACTGTCCCATCGTTATCTGTCACTGGAACTGTTTTCCTCATTGCACATGAATGCTGTTAGGTTGGGTGTACTCTCCAGTTCACTAAAAGCCTGCTCTCTCCTATAGTCTGGCCCAGTCAATACTCATGTCACCAGCCTGCCCCTTCTAGGCATCTGAGTGGAGTTTGTGATTTATGAGTCAAATGAGGAAGAACCCAGTTTGCCAAGCCATGAAGATCAATTTGGAGCCACTGCTAGGGCATGAAGGCAGACTGCCACTAAAAGAAGAGACAACGGCATAAAAGACACCCTAAGGATTACCTTTAGACCTACTAATCCCACATCGAGGGATTTATCCTAAAAAAAAATCATTTTAAAAGATACAGTTATTTCTATGGTGCAAGAATGATCAGTGGCATTCTCAAGACAAAGGGGCGACCACTAGAGGCTGTACTGGTCAAGCTGTGTGTTTCAGACTCCAAAAGGGCCGTGCCAGGCTAGAAGAAGGAAAGGAGCCAAGAGGGCACACAGGTGTGGGAGAGGGGGAGGGTGGAGGCAGCACAAGAAAGGAGGAGGGGCCTTCCTGCTGGGGACCAGGATGCTCAGGAAATGATGGACAGCAGGCCTGGCACCGGGCAAGGCCACGGGCTTCCAGCCAGCAGGGCAGGAGAGGGTCCCGTCCCCACCCCCACACCATGCTCCCCTCTGCTGATACCACCTGGGAGCGAGATGAGAAGATACTCAGGTTAACAAAATTCGGGAGAGCGGGTATCTTTCCATCATGATGTATCTCCGCAGAGTTAAAAATGTCTGTTGTGGGGTTTTTGTTGTTGTTTTTGCCACTAGGTAATCTTTTTCGGATAACTTCATGTTGAGGATTTACAGGAAGATCAGACACTGGGCTGACAGGAGGTCACATGGAACGCCCCAGAAGCTGACCTCACCCGGGACAGGCAGGTGACTTCCAAACAAAAAGTGAAAAGTGGCAAGTGGCCAGTGTCTAGGGTCAGGGTGGTCAAGTGTATAAAGCCGGTCACATGAGGGAAGTGTTTTGCAATCATTAAAAATGACAAGTATGAAGGTTATGAAGCAATGGGGGAAAAAGCACTAATAATGTTAAGTGAAAAAAGGACAACACAAAAAAGTCTCTATTAATATCATCTGTGGCAAAAATATGCGTGCAAAGGGACCAAGACTGGAAGAAACCCCAGAAAGATGGAAACAATAATGTGATGGGGCAGTGGGGGTACGGGTAATTTTTCAAAGTATCTTTATAGTTGCAGTGTTGTCTTCATAATAAAATACAGTTTTAAGAAAGAGAGAGAGACACACACAGACAGCAGTTCTCCAACTATGGGGTTGGGCCAGTGCAGTGGTTCTCAAACCTCAGCCTGCCTTGGATCATCTGCAGGGCTGGCTGTACACAAATTGCTCCGCCCAGCCCCCAGGGTTTCGGAGTCAGTAGGTCTGGGGTGGGGCCCAAGAACTTGCATTTTTAACAAGTTCCCAGATGATACTGGTGCCTCTGGGCACAAACTTTGAGAACCGCTGGACTAGTGTGTGGTCTCTGCGAAGGGATGAACTTTCAGGTGTTGAGAAGGAGGTCAGGAGCCAGTGTGGCGAGGCTCTGGCTGGCCGAGGAGATGACGTGGCTCTACGTTCTGATGGACATGGTGAGCCCAGTTACCTCCGTCCTGTTCACGGTCAGGGTCATCAACTCAGCAAGGTCACTGAGGTTCCCTCCCTGATCGGAAAGCTCCTCATGGCTCACAGAGACTGAGGGATTATTACAGGTGGGTTAGCTACCAGCTCCCCTAGTTTCCGGGGTGCCGTGGGGTCTGACTGCAGGGCTCCCAGTAGATACTCCTGTGGGCAGCTGCCCGAGTAAGGAATCTCTGACTGGGCAATTGCTCTTCCACATGTGCCCTTCCCTGCGGTCCCCAGAAATGGGGGTTAGCACCACAGAAACTCATGGGTGCTCCAACCCCACTGCCAGCTTCCCTATGTGAAGAAGCCAAGGCCCAGAGGGGAGAGGCCACAGAGCTGGCTAATGCAGAGCTGAGACTACAACCCAGGGCTCCTGGCTCCTGGGCCACAGCTCTCTCTCCCATTATGCCCTGTGCTCTCAAGAGTGAGCAGAGCTCCTCTGCCAATGTTCAGTCACTGATAAAGACATCCGCTGGCCTGACCACCCGCAGCCTTTCACCCTGAGCAGGTGTCGCTGATTAGAAGCTTCTGCGCTGGGGCCAGCACTCCCAGGGTGGGAGTCACAAGCATGCTGCCACCGCCTGAGCTCAAACTGAGACCCTCCTGGACCACGAGCACCAGCGCTGCCAGGAAACTTCCTCCTGGTGGGCCAGGGGTCTGTGCTAAACGGTTCCCAGCCGGCTGGCCCTGGGAGACGCAGGGCCCCCTCCACGCCCAGCACTTTGGTATTCGTGACCCTCTTTTGAAAAAGCGGTTTGCCAGCAGGAGTTTGCCCTGTGAACTTGCCGTAATTAAAGCAGCCCAGAGAGACCCAGGAGAGGTTCAAATCCGATTTCAGCGCCTGAAATCCGGCAGCCCAGTGTTCTGAAAGACACACGCTGCCTGCTGTCTCCAGCTCCAGTTCACAGGCTTCCAGCAGTCTCCACGAGCCATTTTGGTACCACCTCGTGCTGGGCAGATGCAAAAGCAAAAGGTCGGAAGTGCAGGGCGCATTTCTGGGTAAAAATATCTACACACTCCTTACCTCATCCAGCCCATGCCCCTTTCTCCCTCACCCAAGGATACTGCTACAGAGGAGCCGTGCCTTCGAACAGAGTCAGTTTCTGCTACCGTGACAAACTTCTGCGGAAGTGACCAAAGAATGAATACCTGCTAACGGAAGAAGATGGCTACTAGTAACATCAGAGGATCTGGTGCTTAATAGGTCAAACTGTGCTCCAAATCAGAGGCCCCACGTAGATGCTGGCAGAAATCCCCTGAAAGGGGATTCAGGCCCCCTTCAGGTTTGGGATTTTGCCAGCCAAGAATGTCAAATGTAATTAATGTGAAACCACGCAGGTAAACTGCCTTGTGGGGTGGGGGCTGGTCCACCTGTCTAGCACGTGCATTATTCCCAGAAACCTCGGGATCAGGACTTTCAGTAAGATGGATCCCCACGGTGCCTCCACACAGCTGCCTAACGTGAACTACCGTTAGAAGTGAGGCTGTCACCTTGTAGCCCCATTTTACTGATGAGGAACTTGAGTCACAGCCAGAAAGCTTGCACAGCTGACCCAAGTTCCCACGAGGAACGAATCTGGGCTCAGACTCAGTCCTCTTCAGCCCCATACCCCTCCACTTCTGTTTTAAAGTCTCTACATGTGGGTGTGGCTATCCCCAGGAATCCCTGCTTCCACTGGACACTTTAAGGAAAAGGACTTCAAAAAGGAAAAAGACTTATTTGTCTTTGTCTATTCACCACCTAGCATATTGTATGGACGCACTGAACGTTTGTAGTTATAAGAGTCGACAAGTCAAACTCAAACTGCACTAAATTAAAAATGGTGTAAAACTAAAACTGGTTTAAAAACTCCGATAAAGTTAAAAATAGGATTTCCTTCGGGTTTGAAGTGCTTAATAAAAGCTAATATTTATTGAGTACTATGTATCAGCCACCATTCTATGGTTTACATGGAATAACTTATTTATTATTTACAAACCCTAGGAGGCAAGTACTATCATTACCCCCATTTTACAGGTTGGGAAACTGAGGCAGAGTAGAGAAGGAAAGTGTCATGCCCAAGAGCACATAGTAAGTGGCAGAGCAGAGACTCAAGCCCAGACAATATGACAGCAGAACCCAGGACACTGACATTGTGCTATTCTGCCTCTGGTTAGGCATTTTCTTACTCTGCACCTCACTAGAAATGTAGATGCAGTTCTGAAGATGCCTTGCAGTCAAGCAATCCAAGTGGTTTTGTTGTTTCTGGCTGGATTGTAGGCACAAGGGCCATGAGGATCCTCAAAAAACATGCCGGAAACATCGACGCCTGAGGAATCCATCATCTCATGTATACAAGTTGCACGAATGTTTGCCAAGTGATTCAGTGAATGGAACAGACAATCTATCCCCTAGGCAGCAATGAGCTCCTTAGACTGTCAGAAATGTAAACCTGCAACCAAGAAAGGGAAGTCACTCAGAAACCTGAACAAAATTCAAGTTCAGGAAGACACAATCTTTCCAGGGCCCTTCGGAAGAAAGTCCTTAATCTCATGGGGGAGGGGGGCACCATTATTAAGTTGGAACCCATGTTAGCAACCTCCCCCATCTGAAAATCCACAAGGAAACCTCCAATAGAATGCTGATTTTATTGACCTAATGCTCAATTCCATTCCAGCATGAAGAAGGGAGGGGGACATTCCCGCCTGCGGAGTGGCCAAAGTGGAACAACCATAGTCACAAGAGCAGGAATGACCATGACCCAGTGTTGGTGTAAAGTCCTGATGACTTGGCTTGATGGTGCTGGTCCTTGCGGGGTGTACCTGTGTGTGCTCCCCTCGTTCCATTAGTGACGTGGCCTCCTTCAGGCAAAGGGACAGAAGCGAGCCTGATGCCTTATTCTAAGGGGCTGCCATTCTGAAAAATGTAGAGGGCATCTCCCATTCATCCTCGACTTCCCGCTGGTGCTCGGCAGTCAAGGACGTGCAGCCTGCCCTTGGGCCCTGCTTCCCTAAACACAGCCTCTTCCTACCACAGCCCCCACAGAACCACCACAACACACCATCCCATGGGGGCATGAAGAGAGAAGTACACACATATGAATTCAGCTCTGCACATACATTTGTGCTAGTGCCCCGGACACAAAGGTTTCCATCCACCTCAAGGGCCCAAGATCCACCCAAGTCATCCCTACGTGGCACACGACGCCAACACCTCCGGATCAGGTAAGTGTAACAATGAGTCAGATTGCTACAGAGCTGTTGCTAGCCTTACTTCTCTTCTAGATTTATGGGGTATGGAGAGGAGGGAAGATGCTGGAAAGAGAGAAAAAAGCAGAAAGAGGAGGAGCAGATACGTGTCTGTACAAGCCAATTCTAAAAGCCTTCTGTCTATTCAAATGTACAAAAGATTTCAAAGGCAAAATTGAGGGGAAAATGCAAACTCAGTGGTTATTCTCTCAATGTTCAAAAGCAAAGACCCTTGACTCAGCCAGCTACATCTGTGTGGTTATTTCCTGCCCATGTGCAGTGGGAAGGACACAGAAAGACCGACATCGTAATTTCACTTCTCACTAGCTATATGACCTTGGGGGAGTTATTTAATATTTCTGAGACTTAATTGACTCATCTGTAAATCGGACCCATAACACCTTCCTCATAGAGTTCTATCAAACACATTTGTAAAGCACCTAGCCTGGGGCCTGGCACCCAGGATTTGCTAAATGAATGATTCCTCTTATCTCTAACACAGTGCGCTGGCTGATGCATGGGCCTCCACACTCCCACATGCCGACTGATCCCATACCACAGGGCCCTGGGTTTAGGGGAATCACCATTTTCCCCTAGACTATCTGCAGCCATAATTTCCAAATGATATTCTGTGCATTCACTTCTGTACTTTCTTATCATAAACTCCACAGGCAAAGTGTTCTGGGACCAAAAGGATCCTAGGAATTTGGCCTGGAGAACAAAAGCCCATCAGCTCGCTGCACTGAACAGAAGGAGCTTGACTTCTCCATCAATCAGCCTAATAGCAGGGGAAAACGTCTCCACTGGTATGCCTGTGTTTGCACATAAGCCAGGAACGGGGATGTGCAGTGTGCCGGGGCAGGGCGAACACCTTGACTGAGGATGCTAACAGGGCAGGGAGTCATGAACCTGCCCTCAGCTCTGCCCGTGGTCTTTTTGTGGATTCTGAAAACCAGTGGCCACAACACTGACCCCACAGCCATGGCTCCGCTTCAGTGGTCTTTACAGACACCCTCTTCTCATGTCCTGCACCTGCTCAAAACCCTCCAAAGACTCCTCGGCCTACGCCACTGGCTCCAAGCTCCTCTGTCTGACTGAGGTCACATCATAATCTGGCCCATTTTTGCACTTCCCACTTGATCCCCACGGCCCCTCTGACATCTGCCCTCTCTCCTGGTGGCCCCAGAGTTCCATAAACTGCATACATCCTGACCCTGTGTCTCCGGTCATGCTGGCTTCCCTCCTGAAGGCCCCTGCCTCCTCTCCCCAGAAAGGCCAGTCTTGACGCTGGTCAAGGGCCAGCTCTGCCCTGCTTCTTCCATGCAGCCCACACAGGCGGCAGCTCAGCGTCATGTCAAAGCACAGTCAGACAGGCCTGGGTTCAAGTCGCAGCTCGCAGCTAACCAGGTCACCGTGAACAACTGACTTAACCTTTCCATCCTCGGTGAACTATCTGGAAAATGACAACAGTAACAGTAACCGCCTCATGGACTGGATGGGGCGCTAAATAAGATGGTGCTTGTAAACCCTCCCTTAGCACAGTGCCTGGCACACAGTGACACCTTTATAGGAAATCTTATTTTTCGCTTTATTAGAATTTCGAAACCAGTTTTAGTTGTCCACCTCAACTTTTAAACCCTCAAAAATGGCAGCTATTATTTTAATGCTAACCTTCTCTTGCCAATTTCTCTAGCCTATAGTCTCCTTCACATCGCTCAGTGTTATGCATTATGGTTTTTCGTATCTTAGCTTTGTCTAATTGTAGGCTTACTCCCTTTGTTCACATCCAGAGATAGAGGTGGGAGTAGATTCACGTCGACTGGATCATTTCTGCCACTAGGAACGCAGAAGTTGTGTAAGTCAGATTCTCTGAGATTCAGTTTAGTTATCTAGAAATAGAGAAAAGAGGAGTCGCCCTACTTACATTGTAACGTTACTGAAGGGAGCAAAATAAAATAAAGTGGTATACGTACGAGCAAATTCTAACTGCAAAGCACTACTCATGCATCCGGAAATGGTTGGTCTTATTTGCAAGCATGATGAAAATAATCTCCATGGAGTTCACTTGGAAAATAACTCTAAACACTTTCGGCTCAATGAGGCCTGTGATTGTAATAGTCTATGTCTTAATTCCTAATTGGACCCCTGTGGCTCATATGGCAGAAGCTGCCCAGCAGGGCCAATGACACCCAGGGAGAAAGCCCTGAGCAGTGCTGGAGGTGAGAGGTGGTAGGGCCCGGTACCTGGGTGAGAAGAGCTCCCAGTGCCCTTCCAAAGCACAGGAAACCCTGTGTGCAAAGGCATGGAGGTATCAGAGCAAACAAAGAAGCTCATGGTAGTGAAAGGAGCTTGGCGGAGAAAGGGGGCCTGGTAATGGTGTACAGCCTTGCACACCACGCTAAGGGGTCCAAACTCTGTCTTGGCCAGGGGACCAATCTCCTCTTCTCTCTTTCCAACTGGTAAGAATAGTTCTCTTTGCTGCAGTTTACTTTTGCCCAGGTAAAAAGCTGAGAACAAGACACAAACAATAACATCACTCTCAAAGTGCAGGGACCACCTGGGGAAGGCTGTGTCAACGTTGCGTTTATCACACATGAGGTCAGGGAAATTGGGAAACGAGGTGCGAGCCAGCAGAGGGTTGGGGATTGATGACACTCTTCAGTGTCCAACATGAAGGAGAGCCCACGACTTCTCCCATTACCCATGCGCTTCCCCAGTCTTAACTCTGCACCACCTCTAAAGCCTGAGAAGGCAAATTACTTCCTTCCTGACTTTCAAGTGCCTTCTCGAATTTATCTCCTTCCTGATCTTGTCCCAAAATAATACACCCTAAAAATAAGGGATGAATGAAGTTTTTATCAATCGCCCATCACGACACAGAGAGCTTTGTTTCTTAATTGGGGTTACACAGAGAGTGCAGTGGGTCAGCGCTGCTTGAAAACGTCCCCAGGGGATTAAGATATGCCCGGGTTGAGGGTCATTAGCACAGGATGGCGAACAAGTCTTCTTCATGTGTAGGAAGGGCCGAAGTCAGAACAGGATTAGAATTAAGGAGAGGAGACTTGGATGAGACTTAAAGTACATCTTCTAATGACTGGCGGTGCATGTGCGCACGCGTGTGTGTGACAGCGCATCCCAGAACAAAATGCCAGCACCTTTTCTTCTCCATGGCAACGCTGGCACATGTTCGCTCAAATGAATGTTCCCACGTTGACTGGCTCATTTGGCAGAACGGAGCCATGTGCCAATCCATAGGCTGACCAAAAAGACCTCGTGAGTAGAAACCTTATAAGGCATTTTTAACAAAGTACGTTTTCCTCCTTGTCTTCCCCCTGAGGAGCAACGACATTCCCCCAAGATTCCAGGCACATGACATGGACTGGAGGTGGCAGATGAATAAGAGAAAAACAGCTCAGACAAGGGAGAGGCGTTTCGCTGGTCATCATAATGTGGGCCCTGCAGCCTACGGGCCAGGCTTTACTCTCTGCACCGACAGTGTGGGTGATGTGGTTGCTACTCTTAAGTAATTATTGCGGGATGAATAAATGAATTAATGAGAACTGACATTTCATTAAAAGAAGAGTACATCTCACAGTTTCAGTGTGAAATCTCCTTCCTTAGAGGCCTCAGACATTGGATGATTCTCTGCCTAACTTGCCCTTTCTGGACTGGCCGCATGAACGCTAAACCACCATATGTAACAGAATCAAAGAATTCCATCCTGAGGAACAATTCTTATCTTCTCTTGGGAAGCAGTGCCATTTAGCAGAAGGAGCAGGAAATCTAGAGCCAGGAAATCTACATTTACATGCTGCCTTTGCCACTTACTGGCCATGTGATCTTGGTCGAGTCATTTCATTTCTACGAACATAATGGTTTCCCGAGCTGGACAACAAAGGTCGTAATTACCTAGTGATTGGGATAATGAAAACACGTGAAAGTATTTTGTAGCTGCGAAACATGATACAAAGGTTGGTTGTTATTAAACCAAAAGCAAAAATAATGACAAAAGTTTATAAAGGTGTCCCCGTCTATCCTCACTAAAGACTCAACAGCAAGTTTCCTCTTCAACAAGAATAGAACACACGTGCCAAGTATCCAGCATGGCTTAGATGACGGAACTTCGCCTGTGTGGATACTTCAGTTATGAACTCACGGTTTAACCACATAGGAGAATGTGTGAATGGCTGTTTCTCCTTTATCTTCTATAAGTTATATAAGGAGGATTTTAAACCTGAAAAACTGATGAATAATTCTCACGTATGTATCTTTCTTCCTATGGCTGTTTTTAAAACACTTTTGTGATTAATGGCCCCTAATTAAGTTAAATAAATTACTGAGTTATCAATAATGCAAAAATACGATGACTATTGATAACCATTACCTACCATCTATTAATAATTATTTTAATCTATACCTCATTTTTAACAACAGTTTTCATTCTAAAATAAAATTTTGATATACCGTAAATTCGTATAATTCTTTTATATTACCTTAATTTCTGATGGACTTTTAAAGCATTTATGGTTGTTAGTGCTGTCACGTCAATTCCAACTGCTAGTGACTCTGTGTACAGCAGAGCAGAACCCTGTCTGGTCTTTCTGTGCATCCTCTCATCTTCCGGGGCTCTATCAGACAACACTCTGCTGCTATTTATAGAGTTTTTATGGTCAACCTTTTCAGAAGTGGGTGGCTGGGTCCTTCTTCCTAGGCTGTCAGTCTGGAAGCTCCACTGAAACCGGTCCACCTTGGGTGGTATTTGAAATACTAGTGGCATAGCTTTCAGCATCACAGCAACATACAGCTGCCACAGTATGACAACTGACAGATGGGTGGTGTGGTTCCCTGACCAGGAAACAAACCCAGGATGCAGTGGTGAGAGCGTGAATCTTAACCACTAGACCACCAGGGCTGGCTTTTAAAGATAAACACCACAAGTAAAAGGCCAGCAAAGGTCAAAAGACGACCCCCCTCTTAATTGTATCTGAAAGTAATTTACACACTGTATATAAAGTCAGTCTCCATAGGTGGCATTTGGTTTGCTGTAATGATATTTAGTTTTGAAATTTTAGTGTCTGCTCATTTCTTTAGGTACTTGGTCTGCAATTAAGGCACTCTACCATTAGGTGGCAGTAGTGTCACAATCATACGCTATCCAAATAAGATTCCATCTACAATAGAGCATTTCTTAGCTGAGAGGGAGAATCTATTTTTATTCGTTAAAAAGAAGAAAAAAAGAACTCCTTATGAAAAGAGCCACGTTTCAAAAGTATTTAAAAGACCACTTTAGTTTTTAATATTTAATATAAAGTAATATGACACCATTATAAACTTTATCCATCCTTAATTACCCAGTCATTAACTTAATAGAATGATTTTTTCCTCCAGAACTGAATGCAGAGTTCATCTCAAACTCACTCAGAATCCTGAGCTTGGATTCTGACACTCACTCTTTTAGCCTTTGAACTTCCGCTCGTGATTTCAACACATCCATAAGATGCGCTCCCTCGCTGGCCCGCTGTGCCCTCTAACCACAAGAACTGTTTTTTCTTACTAAGCTCTTAGAGGCATCTAGAGAAGACTTGCTTTGCTTTTCTGGCTAGAAGGCCCTTCAGGGCTAATTGTCCCATCTCCCAGGCAGAAGAGAAAGGCAGTGACAGACAGGTACAAGCTCCCGTGGGCAGCAAAGACCACGGATGCTTTTACTACAAGGAAGAAAGAGATGTTCCACTCTTTCTTGGGGGAGAAACATCCCTTCTGCCCAGGGGAATCTTGAGATGTCAGCTCATTTAAATAGAAGCTCTTTCTCTTTGTGGTTCCCTTAGTAACGACTCTAAGTCAGGGTCTCCCTACTGCTTTATAAAAGAGCTCTTATCTTTTATCGCACGACAGTGCATCTTGCAAATAGCATTTGTGCAGATAGCTAGGCTGAGTTTTAAACTCGCGTCTGGAGGGTTCCATCCCTAGGAGCAATCAGGGGTGAGGCCCTGGTACAGTGGCTTTGGCCCTAAGTGGTACCCTCTTCAGCCCGGCTGCTGAGAGGGACCTGCGGCCTTCCCTCCAGGACCTCTGCAGATCAACATCCACAGCCCCTGGAGGGCATCACTCACTCATCTTCCAACTTTGCAAAGAAAAACACCTTTTAGGAAAACAAATGATAATGTTGCATTTGATCTGGTTTTTAAATTTTAAGTTTTTTTAAAATTGGGATTCTTCTCATCAGATTTTCAAGGCGAGGGAAGGAGGCCTTAAAATGACTCATTCTGTAAAAGTGAGTTGAGTATTTTAAACTTTAAAAATGCATCATCATAACCACCGTTGTTTTATGTACTAAACTAAGAATAGAGAATTAAGGAATTTTGGAGTCGGAATGAACCCTAAGGCACACTGGTACCAAGCTCCGGATCACTGAGGCGTCCCTGCTATGGCTTCATGACAAATGGTCATTCTGCGGCTGCCTGGTTTTACTGTTCAGAGGCATTCACCCCTTTGTAGGGTGGGGAATTCTACTGATGGGCACCTCCATCCACTCAGAAATCCTTTCTGATGGGCGGACATCTGCCTCGTTGCCACTCTCACTCCCAAGCCTTCTCCCGTCCCCTGGAGTAAGTGAGCACACCCTTGCTCTCTTCCAAGGACAACCCGCCAGAATCTTGAATGCAGCCTTCACACCTCACTTCAGTGTTTTCTTCTCAGGCTAAAGAGAACTGCTTTCTCGAACCTTCCTCACAAGGCCCCTCTCATCTTCCCACCCCCTTCCATGTGTGCTGTGGGCATCAGGACACTTCAGGTTGTGGCCGACACTGAACACAGCGTTCCAGTGTGCAGGAGCACGGTGAGGCCTGACTTGTGCCAGACACAGGGCAATGGGTTCGTCTAAAAGGAGCTCTCTGAGGTTCCTGGGTTCCAATCTGCCTCTGCTACTCACCTGAGGTGGGACTTGTGGAGAATTAACACCTCTGTGCCTTGGTTGGCTCACCTCTATAACAACAACAACTTCACAGGGGTATTCTTAATAAACTGAATTAAATCATATTAGATAAGAACATATAAAAGGTACCTCGTACAGTGACTGGCCCACGAGTACACTCTCAGCAACTTGTAGCCAGTAACAATAATGCGAATTGGAACATAAAATTGGAAGAGTTCAGGTAAATGAAAATCAGCTTTCACAGGTGCACGGCGGGGCTGGGTCTAGTGGTCACCACGACCAGCTAAGCTCTGTATCATCTCAACAACTCACTGACTCACTCACGCAGTGAGCATGAGCTCCACGTACAATGGTGCTCAGGACCCCAAAGAAGAGGAAGATGGCCCTGACTGCAAGGAGTCTCGCAGGAAGGACAGCCAGTCCCAGCAATCAAGACTGGCTAGGGGAGCAGGTATGTTAGAGCTACAGGAAGGGGGCTGTGGGAGCACAGAAGATGGACCCCTGGTCCAGCTGGGGTTGAGAGAAGGCTTCCTGGAGGAGACGCCACCATCTGGCCACAAACCTAACTGCCGCTGCAGCTGACACTCACATAAGACCCGGGCTGAGCAGGCAGCTCGCCTGCGCCCCAGAATGTCTAAGTCCATATGGCAGTGATGCCTGCCACTGTCCCCATCATTGACTGAAGGAGAATTCCAAAGAGGCTGCACAAGGTCCAGCTCAGGGGTCACCCAGTGCCCTGCCCAGCCCAGGGTCAGGTATGAGCGCTCTTTGCATCTTCTCTGCTCAGGCTGGCATGCCCATGGCACAGGGTGCCAAACTGTAGGCAGGTGGCTTTGGTATAAATTTAGAGCCCTTTGCTTCCTCTGCCCACTCATAACTTCACACTTTTCCCCAAGCTGCCTTTGCCTGGAACAGCTTCCCTAAGAGAAACATGAACCTTTTCTCTTTTTAAAAAAACTCTCCTTCGAGCCCATCTGCTCCGGAAAGCCATCCAGATTCAATGGTCGCTCTTCCACAAAGCCAACATCACTAGTTCCCAGGCGCTCCCCAAATCCTGCAGAAATCCCTTCTTTCCCGTCTGTCCCGAGGCAGCAGGAGAATAAGGCAGGAAAGGTTGCTACAGTTAGATTACAAGAACTAAAGGGGGATGGAGGGTCTCCCACCACAACTCCCATCCGTAACGACCAGTCAAGATAGGGAGGGTGGGAGGAGCTGGCAGGAGGATATGCCCGGGAACCAGGGTTCTAGGTTCGAGACTTCACCCTTCCATTAACTACCATGTGACCTTGGACCAGATATTCCACCTTCATGTGTCTGAGCTTCCTCAGCTGAGCCACCAGGAAGCCTGACGAGAAGAGGTTAAGACAGGTCTTCCTTCCCTACAGCCAGGGATGATGAAGACATCCCCTCTCCCTGAGGCCAGGACAACTGCTCAGCCCCGTGGTCCTGATCTTCTTCTGTCTGGAGCCAGGCAAGCAAAAAGTTAATGTTCTCAGTCTATAAGTAGTTCCTGCTGTTGCAGATAAAATTAAATGGCATGGCTATTTTGGTGGAAAATCAGGTAAAAATGCTGAAAAATAAACTCTCCGTCAAATGCCAGCCCCCACCCCTCCCCGCCATGTTCTTTTTTTATGCCCATTTGGTATTTGTTTTTAATTCTGGCTGATTGTCAACTTTAAAACCTGATGCATAGAGTGGCTTGCTATTCCGGAGGCGTTATTTTAAGATGAAACAATGTAAATTCTGACTTTGGATGGCAGATGGCTGGCAGTTCACTGTTTGGCAAACCAACTGGTATGGTATGTTGGAAATTCAGAGCAGCAGGTATGCAGTTCAATTTGAAACCACCACAGATGCTCCGAGGGAGCGGGGGAGGGGCACAAGCTGGTCAGGAAATTAAGAACAGTACTCTGAGCTTAGAGGGGAAAAAAGATGATAATTAGCTGAAAGTTTGCTTCTTCCAGTATCTACTTTTTCTTTTTCTTTCTTTTGGTTGCTTCTTAGAAAACCAGGAAGGTCCTTAGACGTTAGCCCAGCAAACAGCTTCTAATTTTGCTCCATAGCTTTGTGTTTGGCAAAGCTCATCCTCAATGAGGAATTCAAAGGTGAGGAAAAAGCAGATAAAGCGAAGCTCCAACGTTGTTCTTCAGTAGAGAGGCGCCAAGAGCAACGTCACATAAGGAGCCTACCTCTGGGCCGATTTTTAAGACAGGATCAATTAATGATATTTCAGGAAGGAAGGATTCAGAGGTTAGGAAAGACCTACACACGTGAAATGGACAACTCCAGTGTTTCTACATCTACTATGCATTTCGATTGGATTCTAGGTAGTGTAGATGGTGTCTGGCTGCCCATCTGCAGAGGAACTGAACCCTGCCCAGATTGACCCATCAATGTCTACCCAAAGTCAGTGAAGACACACTATACTTTTAAAGAAGGTCACTCAGGCTGCAAACCTCTAACTGTCAGACTCTTGTCAAGTGGAATGTCAAAACAAGTCATTAGAACAAGAACTCTATGTGTGTACGAAAACTGAGTTATTTCTCCTTTCCTCCAAATTCATATGATGGCTGGAAGGTAAGTAGGGAAGAATCTTTTATGTGCCCTACAACTGTCTTCCTAGGGTGCCCAAAGCGAGCAGGAGACTGCAAAGGAACTGGAGTGGATGCTACCACGTAAGATATTGAGAATTAACGGTATCTCTCAAACTACTCTTGCCCTAAGGGTCCTCTCGTACATTCAAGGCTTGAGGAGCTTGCTTTGTTCTGAAAAGTAGCAAAATTCTCACTTCAGGTGTTCCCGGATTACGACCTAACTAAATTCAGAGCAGCTCAGTCTGAATGCCTTTGACTAACTCGAATGGCAAGGACAAACCTGGGCACTATATGCGATCAGATGTTTTGGCCAGAACAACAAGCTAATTAAAATTCCAATTCATAACTTAATTGCTCATCTGGACCTTCAGTAATGAGCAAAGGGTCTCTGGGTTTTAAAATAATAATCCAAGCCTGACTGAGCCATTTCTTCAGCAGAGCATTGCCAGGAAGAAGTCTGGAGAAGGCGAGCACTTCTCGCTGCTTCCTCCACGCATACTCAGTCGAGAGTTCTACCTTTCAGCTAACATGTAGGCATGAAGATGACTCAGACGTGGATCCTGCCCTAAAGAACTTTCCAGTCAAGGAGAATAATAGCGTGTGACTATTCATAATCACAGATGGAGCACAGGAGGGCCTGGAGGAAAGAGACAGATAAAGAACGCAGGGAACTCCAAGAGCCAGGTTTCCTGAGCAGATTCACTGCTCCCTTCCCGAAGTCTGGCAGATCTCTCCCATGTGCTACATGGGCCCCATAGGTCAAGGGGGGAGCAAAGCATCTCAAGTCTTTCCCTTCATCTTCTAGCCCAGAGAAGTAAGCTGGACCTCTCCATGTCCCCTCATAGTTTTCCTGAGAAGCTGTTCAAAGTCCTGAGAAAGGGCTAGCTGGCTGGATCCCCAGCTTGGAAATAACCAGAAACTGCTGTGCTTCAGATACAGAATTACCTGAAGGCCAAAGAAATCAAAGGAAGAAGGATAGAGACGATAGAAGAATGGACGTCTCTGGGGGAAAACCTTGTGCTTGTTATATCACCAGCCACCAAATGTGAACCACACCCATGCGAGAGGCTGGCGAGGCTCCCTGAATACATTTCTTGTGAGTGCTCTTAACACCAAATGGATCAAAAAAAATTCTTCCCCGAGATGCCGCAAAAAACAGCATGTCCTTCTGTTGTTTCAAAAATGACATTTCAGCAGCAATGAAGCTGAGTGTCTCGAGGGGGGCGGGGAGGAGAGGCAGGGACCGAAGAACAAAAGAGTTGGGGGCCAGGAGGGGTGGGGTATACGAGGGAGAGCAGAGGTCGGTGGAGGTATCCGTGTTTAAAAATTGATAAGGAGGAAAAAAGAAAGGCCAGGGGGCCAGGAGAGAAACCAGGACCAGTATGCATAAGCTTGGCTTTCCAGTCTCTCAAGCAACATTTTGGAAAGGGCCCCATCTGAGACTACCCTCCCCTTGGGAGACGATGGTGGGGAGGAGAGGAAGGGGCTTCTCGCTGGATCCTGGACTCTAAGGGGACTGCGTGGCTAGGAGTCATGTCTACGAAAAGAGCCCATAACATATATGGAGAGAAAACAGTGGGGGCATGAAAAACTCAGGAATGGGAGTGGAGCCAACACGACAAGCAATGTCATGGTGGCCCCTCCCCCATCCCACCACCCACCTTGTTGAAGATCCACACCCACATTTTTGGCTTGGGTTTCTTTGCTTACGACATCCCTGTGAATGGGTATTTCTGATTTGTCTTTGTGGCTGTGGATACACTTGTATGGTAGAAACACATCCTCAACAGTGCAGAAGGAGAAAGGGATGAAGCTCCACCCATGTATGTGTTGGGGGCAAGAGGAGTGAGAACAACCCTCGCAAAGCATTTCTCTTTGGCTCAGGTCACATTTTCATCAGCAGGAGAGCTCCCAGTGAAGGGCAGTTATTTTGGGGGCATCTAGATTGAGCCAGGCACCAAGTGCTTTACATATACTGTTACGTGAATCCTGCAGCTACAAAGTGATGCAGGGATTTTTATACCCATTTTACAGGTGAGAAAACTAAGACTCAGAGAGGTTAACTACCTTGTCAAAGCCTCACAGCAAGTTAGGACAAAGCTGGAATGGGAATCCCAGGCTCTCTCACTCCACGTCCAGGATCTTCCCTCTGCTTCTTCCCAAACAAGAGATTCAAACAAAGTGAAACAAACACACAGGAGATGAGCGGAAGAGAAACCACGTATCTCACGTGAAGGAAACGATTTCCCTTTCCAGGAAATGAAGGGGAAGACAGGAAGGAGGAAGGAAAAAATTAAAGAAAACACAGCTTTGCCTTGAAGGATGACAGTGTGATATTAAAAACTTGAAATTTTAAGACAGTTTAATTAGATAAATTTTTTACATTACAAAAGTCATCTTTACTTAACAAAGTGATACTCTAAAGAGGCACTTTAAGTAAATGGCTTCCCAAGTACATTTAAGCTCAGAGCCAAATAAAAATCTTCCATAGGTAACTCTTGAGGAAGACAGGTGGGTTCCTCAGAAGGTGGAGCAACATAAGAATCCTCAAATGTCCCACATATGGCTCCCAGTAGCAGTTTTTATTTGCATCCAGAGTTTCCAGTCTTCAATCCTAATAAAATGCAAAAACAGGCTTATGTGCCCCAACACCCAGGACATAGTGGTCTTACAATGATGCGAGATAAAGGGGGAGGTACCCATTTCACAGCTGTGTGAACTGCCACCATGACCACACTGGAGTCACAGCCTAAAAAGCTGAAAGAAAAGACTTAGAACCACAAGTCCAAAGTACAGGTCTCTCAAACAAAAGTTCAATAAACTTTAGAGACAGACCCCAGAGCCTTCCAGCCACGGCAGAAACACGGCATTACTAATATGACTCATAACAGCAAGGGCAGTCACCGATCTGGGTAAATCTTCCCCCAACACATTGCATTTCAAAAGGTCTGTTATCTCAGAAAAGGCTGCATTAAGTGTCTCTTGTAATTATGTCTCCAAGAAACAATACTCTTCTCCTCATTAAATGTTTCAGTGGGTGGCCCTGCGGAAGGCGGCAGGAGCTTGACCCCAGAGCCATCGAGCCTGAGAGGACAAAGGAAGAGGCCACCAAGGAGTTGTCCAACTCTATTAGCAGGGGTGAGGCTGTTTATTGGGTTGAAAACGGCTTTAATTATGGACCTAAGCAAAGAAGCAGATAAGTTATTGCCATACAAAGTGCTGTAATAGACAAAGGCACTGGGAGTCACAAGCTTGCCCAACTGCTTTCCATCCTGGTGGTGGTTCAAAGTGGCAGGCTGTGAACTCAAAAAGCCAGTTCAACATTTGCAACTCATTATCTCCAAGTAACAGGCAGCAGAGAGACACTATCCTCCCACTAGACGAGGAACTCCTCCCACACCAGGACCGGACCCTGTGTCCCGGGCATCCCAATGAACACAAGTCTCTTTGGAAATAGGATGAGTTACCAAAAGCACTGTTTGTGGGCTGGGGTTCTAACCCAGAGGTAGAAGTGTCACTTCATTCCACAAACATTTATCGAGTCCATGTTAAACACAGGACAATGTATGAAGTGCTGCTGGAGATTCAACCAGGAGCCCTGCCTGCCATCAGTTTTAAAATCCCTCTGGAGGATTCTAGGAACAGGGCAGCTGCAGCGACATCTCCAATGCCTCAGAGAAAAAGCAAACAGAGAAACTAAATGCAAAGTCAAAAATGCGCAGATGCTTACGACAAAACTAGGTGACAACATATCCCCATGAACCCCCAAAATACAGGCCAATGGATGAAACCACCAATAGCCACAAGACATGCACATCATTGGCATCTGGGCTAGAGAAGCAGAGGGAAGCAACAGGGCATCTGATGGATCTGAGAACAAGACACCAAAACATCCAACAGCAATTTACTGGGAAGCACCGAGGGCCAAATTGAGAACAGTGGCTAAACCCTGGAGCAGTTTTGCTCTCTCTAATAATAGGAGCTTGTAAGGACCTGTGTTAAAGGGTCTGAAGGGAAGACACCAGAGCTGCATTGTCCCTATGAATTCTCAGTGAACTCTTCCAGGACTCCACTGCCGGGAGTGGAATCAAAACTGAGCAGATAGAAATTACAGAGATAAAGGAAAGACGTGGTCTAGATAAAAGTAGAGAGGGGAACAAAAACAGGAAATCTCAGAGAAAAAGCTGCAATATTTTTTTTAATACTATGTGAAACAACTGAAGAGGAAACGTTAAGTTAGAAAAGCTAAATAAACCAGTCCTCCTCCTAATAAATCAGGAAAAGCAAATTCACACTTCGCAAAAGAGCCCCCATCTCAGACCACCCTCCTCTTGGGGGTTTGGTGAGGAAACAGTCTCTCTGTGGTGGTGTGAGCACAGGTAAAATCTCATACAAACTATTATCAAACACAAAAAACAAAAAAACCCCACAAAGAATTAGGAGCAGAATAGCATCCCTACAGATAATGAAGGCATGCCAGAAAGAAGGGCTCAGAAAACTAGCAAAATTGTAGCATATTATTTCAAAATCAGCTACAGGCCTTAAGAAAATGATGCAAAATCTGAACTAACATTAAAAAATTATTTTAGAAGTGAAAACTAAACTAGGAGGAATATAAAAGCTAATACATAAAACAAATTATATCTTAAGGGAAATGGAAGGTAAAAAGGATAAACACTTTTAAATATCAAAAAGAAATGAAGAAAATGACAAAAAGGGTCTCAAGAAAGGGACAAATATTGAAGACAGGAAAAGAAGATCCAACCAATGGAGAACAGAAGTCAGTCTCTGAAAAAGAAAACCAAGGCAAGAGAATAGGAAAATTAAAATGTATGACTCAAGACAATTTTCCTGAAATTAAAAAAAAAATTCAAAACTACACATTGAAAGAGCACACCACACACTTGAAACTACCAACTCGGAAAAATTAACATCAAGACATAGTCTAGTAAAATTATTGGACTTTAAAGATAAAGAAAAATATCCTTATAATACATGACTTCTAAGGGAAAGAAAATTAGATTATTACATGCTTTTTGACAGCAATATTTTATGCTAGAAGAAATGGACTATGTTTTCATACTTTTGATACTCAAATGAATGACAAAGTGTAAGCGAAGGATTTTATATGCAGCAAAACTGACTTCACATATGAAGAACACAAACTGCTATCAACATGCAAGAATTCAGAGAATACTGTTTCCACGAGATGAACCCTTACTAAGGAATCTACCAGAGAATTAGCTTCAGACCATTTTGAGAAACAAAATGACTAAATTGGCATCGACATAAGGATAGAGTATTAAATATGTAGCTACCTGAAGAACTAAAATTAAATCAAGGATAAAAGGGACAGATTACAGAATGTATTGTCTATATGATTTGATAACACAAATATAATACAAACATAAAAACTGGGAAAAGGGAAGACAATATAGAGATAAAAAAATTTTAACTGTTCTCATTTCTCATGAGCTGTTTTCAGTAATCATAATTGATGGTGGTAGGATTGTTATTATTGTTATTCTGAGATTTTTGTAGTAATTATGGGATATCCTAATTCTAATTTTGTGTTTTTAAGAACCAGGATTCTTGGTTTGGAATAAAGGGGATAGCAATGCAACATAAAAGTACTTAAGTAAAAACTCTATAGTCTTGAATCTGAGTCTGACATAGTTTGAACTCAAAATATTTGATCACACACATCCCCCCTCCCACGCACACACATATTACACATGTGTACGCTATGTTTGCTGCAAAAGCTAGAAACAGTGACCAACGCAGAAGGAATAAGCATCCATAGTATCCAGATCGTGGTCTTGCAATACTGTTTCCCATTAAAAGAAACCAGGCTTCTTGGAGAAATGGCTGATTCCAGGTCTGGAGCAGGAAATACACAACATACGCCTGGAGTGCCTTCATATGCCAGATTGTAAGGATGATCAGAAACCTCCTGAGGTCATGTCAAAAGCACCCAGGAGCCAACTGCAGAAGCTTTAACTGGCGATGGATCGAAACCCATCAAATATGTGTAAATTCATGTGTTCACAGTATTATTTAAAAAGAACTAACAGATTACATTTTAAGGATGACAGGACACCAATATATTATCTTGAAAACTGGGTATATAAATGCACTGAATGTTTCCTCTAAGAACTGTACCACTGGGTAACCAGATGGTAGATGAATGGAAGCTTCTTAAAAAATTATCCCAGCTAATAAATGAAAACAAAATTATACAGTTAGAATTACACCATTTTGCAGCCCTAGTGAAGTGGTGGATCTAGACACTGAACATCACTGAGTGTTAACATGAGAAAGTAAAACCACACGTTATGTGCTGCCTGATGAAAAACACCATTACTTGTCAAAGAGATTGAACCTGAGGCTGGTCAAGCGTCTGGTGCAGCTGCCAACGTGCAGGAAATAGAAAACAGAGGCACATGTTGAACTGCACCACCAGTACACATCTCGTGGGAATCTACAGAGTGGAAACACCTGGGTCCTTCCGCAGAAAAAGTGTAACGAAAAGAAAGGATGAAGGGGTTGCTGCAGCTTTTAAAAGAGACTTCAAAGATATAACTTTTTTTTAATGGGCAAAACTAAAAAATAGCGAGAAATGCACACTTAGGTGAGAAATCTACAAAGAAATGCAAGAGAGTGATTATTATAAAGGCTGAGAAGGGTGGGGTGCTATGACTGATGGGGAAATGGAAGGTGGCTGGCACAGTTCTGTGGCAACAAGAGCGCTGGCCTTACAAAAACTCATTCAGCTATAGATTCGGGTAGTATCGCTTTTTGTATCTTTTATTTTACAATAGAAAGATGAAAACAAATTTTTAAAAATTCCAATGAGGATCAGTTTTAAAGGATGTTCAGAGTGCCTTAGGCTCTATCTAGATAAAAGCCAAGAGATAAGGCTGCCAACTAGAGTCAACAATAGTGAACGCCCCGACTTCCTGACTCTAGCCACTCAAACTTCACAGCTGGGACCACTTAATCCCAGCTCCCCGGATAAATGAAGGAGCGTCAGGTCAACAGCTCAGCAATCTGGGCTGCTGACCCCATCCTAACCGTTGTGAACAGGCCCTTTCTTCAAATCCCAGTTCTAGCATAAGATACCAGTTTTCCTGTTACCAAGACTCCAGAACCCCAGTTCCTATTGAACAAGGCCAGGCTTTGTCATCTCCAAATCTCTAAGAAATTGGGTTTCCACTTTGAATACTAGTCCCATGGCCACTGGGTCTCCCTGATGTAGGTCACCTGCCTGAACAGACCTCTGACCATTACCTGATTCTGGAAGCCCCGCCCCCCCCCCCCCCCAGGACACCACCAATTATCTGCCTTCTGAAGGTACCCATGAGGGGTCTGTAGCTGGTCTCCAGCCAGTTAGGACTTTCAGATGCTGCCCTACTTCCAAGAGACACCCTGACGGCCTGACAGTTCTGCTATAGCCCAGGCCCTTCTGCTGTCATTTATGTTCTGAAGGAATTTATCTACTAGGCAAACATCTCCAGCTTCACTGCAGTTTCTTTCTCTTCGACACAGCACACCACCCAAGCCAGCTTTTTCCATCCTTTACACATGACTCACAATCAAAGACTCACAAATTTGCACATCTGGAAATGCCCTCAGACAGATCATCTTTTTTAATTACCTCATTTGCTTTTGTTAGGAAACTGAGCATCAAAGAAGTGATGGTGGGTTTGGCAGATCCCACATCTGTCAGTGACAAAGCTTGTACCAGAATCCAAGATTTTCCAACAATGACTTTCTCCCTCTTTGCTCTCTAACCATCCTTGGCCATTGTCTCTTTTCAAACACGCATTAATACTCAGCAGTTCCATGCAAGTTGCCATTAGCCTGTGCCAGGAACGATGCTGGGTAGGGAGAGGTGGTGCTGGAGGGCTGGTGGGGTATCTTGGTGCTGTAGGTTGAAGAACAAATCCTGCCCTAACACAAAGAAAGATTTATAGGGAGGACAATAAACAAGAAGTCACCGCAAAGCATGCTAAATGCCGACACAGATTCTCTCATTGACCAGACTCCCCGCCACTCCTTTTGAACTAGGCCTAATTTTTGGACTTCTGTGTTCATCTCGGCATTGTCCAATTTTAGCAAGAATCCTGCTAAGTCAGTTTAACCAGAACCCCCCACCCTTGATATCTGATCAGGTTCCTCATCCCTGTCCTCCCCAGGTGATGTCTGATCACCTGGCCTGCCATCAGCAAGAATCTTGTAAGGTCGGTTTAGCCAAAATCCCCCCAGACCCCTGATGTTTCCTCTTTTTTCTGACCATTGGCCCCCACCCTGCTCCTCGGCTATAAATTCCCACTTGCTATATTAGGTTGTATTTGGAGCTGAGTCCCATCTCTCTTCCCCACTGCAAGACCTCATTGCAGTGGTCCCTACACCTCTCACCACGGTCCCCTTGAAGAAAGTCTGCCTTACCATCTTCAACAAGTGTCATGAATAGTTTTTCCTATAACGATGCCATAGTACAGAAAGGACATGGTGCTATTGACACACACACACGTCAAAATCTGTAAAAGTCTGCAGGCCCGTATATGCAGCGATTCCCCTTCTGGGAGCTTATCCTAGGGAAATAATCATGGATGCAGGAAAAGCTTTTGCGGTAAATTTGCTCATCACAGCAGTGTTTATGATCGTGAATTGTTGGAAACAACACAAACGTCAAACAGTACTGGATTGGTTTAATAAATGATGGTATATCCATTCAGTGGAGACTATGTAGTGAAAAAGATAATATAGGAAAATAACATGTAATGGTATGAAAAGATATTCACGAAATATTGATCAGTGAAAACATAACTATTACAAAATTATGGATACTGAGATTCTATTGTTTAAGGTATTTATTCCTACAGAGAAAGAAATATAAATACCAAAATGTTTAAAATATGATTATTAAAGGTAATTTTTTTTTTTTTTTTTGAGGAAGACCAGTCCTGAGCTAACATCCACTGCCAATCCTCCTCTTTTTGCCGAGGAAGACTGGCCCTGAGCTAACATCCATGCCCATCTTCCTCTACTTTATATGTGGGACACCTACCACAGCATGGATTAGCCAAGCGGTGCCATGTCCACACCCGGGATCTGAACGGGCAAACCCTGGGCCGCCGAAGCAGAACGTGCCCACTTAACCGCTGTGCCACCAGGCCGGCCCAAAGGTAATTTTTATTCTCTTCTTTTTGCTTATCTGTCTTTTCTATGATAAACATACAATAGCTTTAGAAACTTAAAATTTTTTTCCTCCAGAAAACTCCTTAGAAACTCATCTGATTCTTTCACTTACTCATTCTTGCTTTTGTATTCTCGCCTTTGTGCTTTACAGCTGGATCTTGCAAACAACATAGATTCTACCAGCTTAGAGATAAAGCCCACGGCAAATACATTATGATTCAAGTTATGTCTTAACAAGAACATCAGTGAGCTAGCTTCTCTGCACATTGGAAGATGAGCTTTCCTAAGTACAAGAAAATCTTTATTCGGGGCTAAAAAAACCCCAATAAATTTAAACTCTAGTGTTAACCAAAAACATGCAAAACAAAATAAAGTGCTGTTTTATGCTCATCGTATCAGCAAACGTTAAAACCATGATAGCACGGGGCTGGCAAGGTCGTAAGAAGAAACACGGCCATGCAGTGCACTGAACAATGCGTACTTTCAAAAGTTAACCCACTGAAAAAAGAATCCATTTTAGCATTTAGGCAAATTTTCTCACACGTTGGTTTTCTTTCCACTAATAATAAATTTATTTGCATCCATCTCTGAAGTCCTTTGCTTCATCGATTTTCTTTATAATGTTTGAAACACAGTTTCCTAAGACATGTCACAAGACATAGGAAAATAGCTGTTTATTTATTTTTGTTTATTATTGTCCTGTGTGTGATTCAAAAGAATTTTCCGAATGGAACTGTCACCTGTTTGGCATCTTAGAACACAGATGGGTGGGCAGTGGGCGGGTGCAGAGGCTGAGAGGCATAGGCACCAGTCACACCTTCTCCACGGGCAGTCTGGTCTATCTAATCTTCATCAGCTAAACATACACAGGTACCTTAAAGAGAACTGCATAGCCAGAAAGATGGTACTCAGGAAGGTATTAAAGAAGACAGGCTACCCAGAAAATCGCATCCCATCATAGAAAAGTCAGCCACGCTCCTAGCAGGGGACATGACCGCTAGTTTTAAATACACTGACCCCGTTTCACATACAGAATCACAGACTCTGAGCGGGCAGGAAGCCCCAAGAAGGCTTTCAGCCCCTCCCAGGTCCTTTTCCACACACTCCACTAAGGGGTCTGGTGGAATCAGTAACAAATCAGGGCAGCAATTTATTCTCCTTATTTATAGTTTGGTGAGCACGCTTAAACAGAAAGCTGGCCGCTGTTGAGTGGCTTTTGATTAGCAAGGCTGCAAGAAGTGCTCGCTCTCTCCTCCAGAAACGGGCTATCTGCAAAAGGCAGTTCTCCTGAGAATGTTCCACAGCGTGCCAACCACCTTGAGCACTGTTCTGCTTCACCATCCTTTGTCTCACAGTGAGAATGTGTGTGAGCACACACGCGTGGGGGTGGCTCTGGCCCATAGTGACAGGAGAGTGCAGAGAAAGGAAGCCTAATACTCTCACTCTCCTCCCCCCACCCAAACGGAGATGGTGACTGGGAAAACGACTTCCACTGCGGAAGCACACCCCAAAGACAGCTCAGATGGGCAATGAAGGGAAAGCAATGTGGCTCGCCAGCTGAGCAGTGCGAAATGCTCTGATATACTGCAAGGCGGAACCGATTTTTAAAAATAAAAGAAAGAGAGAGTCGTGGCCCTTTTCTCCCCCTGCTTGTTGTTGACTCTCCGAAATGCTGGGTCTGGCGCGGTTCTGATCCCTGGAGTTTGATGTACGTTGATTCACAGACTGCTGCGTGTCTGCACCAGATGGCCTGGAGTTAATGAACACAAACTCATCACTTTTGCTCACCAGGGAAATGTGCAGCTCAATCTGATTTGTAGTCTATAACTAAAAATATTTGAGTATTTTTAGGGAGCATTTTACTGAGACAAAATGGCACTTCAGGAAAGCATTAAAAGAACAGAGACTAACCAGCAAATTGCAACTGCAAATTTCTACACATTGATAAGCCAGCTCTCGGATCATCTTTGACCAAAGTTAAAGTAATATGTTAGGAACTGCACATGAACGACGGCCCCATCCTGCTCTCCCGCCCCCTTCCTCCTCTCCAACCCCTCTGCCCTGCCCCAGCCGAACTTGTGGTCCCAAAGCACAACATGGAACTCGTTCCAAACACTAGATTTTCTCATTTACATACTAGCAAAAACATTTGTCATAGGGTGGATACCAACACACACACACACATATAGAGTCTTACATATTATTTTAATGTATCCTTATCTATATGTTCTTATACCTGACATTTTTAGGATTCAAAAAAAATTCCTTAAATTGACTCTGCAAGATCTCCGTCTTGTCCAACTGTGATAGAACATTGTTCAACCAGATGTTTGCCTGGTCCTCAGCACCAGCAAACAGAATGGGTGACTCCTAATAATGAATTAAGAAAGAGGAAGTTGTTTCTTATAGCTCACTGTTCCCCTTCTCTAAACTCCCACGTTTCCTGCTGTTTTACTAAATCTTAGCGATTCGGCTCACAAACATTAAAGTCATAGCTGCATAAGTCAGCTCATTCTCATCTCTCTCCCAACAAGGCCAACAACCGCACAATTGGGTTCTTTTGTCATGAACTGTGAACTTGGGACATCCAGGGTCGAGACAAAGTTCCTTACAGACTCGAAACCTGGGTCTCAGCTGGGAGTTTGTTAGACATGCCGACTCTCAGGCCCACACCCAAACCTACTGAATCCAAGTCTGCATTTTAACAAGATCCCCAGGTGACCCGTACGTAGGTGAAAGTTTGAGCAGCACTGCCTTATAGTCATCTAATTATGTATAACCATGTTTGAATCTGGATCACAAGTGTTCTTACAGGTTGTACTGTCTTAACGGGGAAGTAGTTTAATGATCTAGAACCCTTCTCTATAAAGATATTTTACCAGTACCAGGTTCTAACAGAAACCTTTGACCTTTTCATAGTGACCATCTTTACAAGTAGAAGCTACTCCACTGTTTAGAAGAAAAAAAATCATTGTTCATTACAGAGTGTTCTTTGCACAGATTAGCACAAGAGAGGGAAAGTAAAGTGTTTTTCACTTGAACGGATGAGCTTGGAAATAGGGTGTCACTACCAAGCCATAAGCTTCCAGTGAAGCATCTCCACCTGCCTTTGGCAAGATGTCTTCTGACCCACAGCCTTCTCCTGCTTAGACAGCTTAAATGAGCTTCTCCTTTCGGCGAGTTCTGGAGCAGCGGCATAGAATTAACAGGAAATAACAGTTTTGTGTGGTGGTCTAAAAAACACCCTCTCTGTCACCACAGGCGGGAGGAGGCAGTGAGGAGGCCTCTGGCTGCTCAGGACGCCCCCGTTTAACACTTCTCGGCCAGGCTGGCTGCAGCAAATGGCTAAAAGAGTCTGAAATGATGCTGGAACCAGAAGCTATCCAGAGAAGGCAGCGTGAGGGAAAGACTGCTGCTGCGGAGGTGGAGGCAGAGGCCTCTGTAGGCACTGCTACGGGGAGAGTCGCTAGGGGCTTGGCTTTGGTGCTGCTGAGCACAGGGGGGCTGCCGGCCACGGCAATAGGATGGTGCTGGGGCCAGAGACAAAGGGTGAACCGACTACAAGCTCACTCAGCCAGACGGCTGGCAAATCCGACCCTGCAAATTTGAGAGCTGCTCTCTGGTTCCAATTCAAACACCGTGGCTGCTGATAAGTGAGTTCTAATTTGGGGAAAAAACTACGGTGGTTCGGGACTAATTTAACTCCTTGACAATAGATTCACAGGATGTCAGAGCAGGAAAGACTTTATATGACCTTGTCATCCAGGAGTTTCAGATTCAAATAGCTTCAAAAGACAGTCAACGAGTTGAGTGAGAAGGATCTAGAACTGCATTGTCCAATAGGATAACCACTGGCTACAGGTGGCAGGTGTATACTTAATATGTGGCTAGTTCAAATTGAGAGGTGCTGTAAGCATAAAATACAAAGTTTTTCAAAGGTACAGAAGGAGAAAAAATGTCAAGTAGCTCATTAATAACTTATATTAACTATATATTGAAGTGAAAATGTTTTGATATATTGGGTTCAATAAATTATTAAAATTAATTTCACCTGTTTCTTTTTAATGTTTTTGATGTAGCTGTCAGACAATTTTAAGTTACATATGTGACTCAGATTTGTGATTTGCATTACATTTCTATGGGACAGTGTTGGTCAAGAACAACGGAGAAGGATGGAGACTACAGCTAACTGCAAAGTAGATGCCTTTTTGAAAGGTGTTAAAATTCAGGCTAAAAAAAAGAAAAGAAAGAAGACTTCTGACCAAATTCCACTCACAAGTCACTGCTTTGTGACTAACGATTTTTTTTTTTTAAAGGGGGAGGAAATGCCCCAATTGCACAGCTAGTTAATATAAAGTCTATAGTGAAAACCCAGGACTCCTGACTCTTGGAGTCCAGCAATTTTTCCTATGGAGGTTCGTTTGACAAAGTCAAAAGCTTAAATGGCAGCTAGAAGGGAACCTGTGACCTTCATTTAGTCCCTTTACCTGTCTGGCATTGGTACCTGTAAAATGAGGGGCGCTATGGTCTGAACGTGTCCCCTGAAATTCAGATGTTGAAAACCTAACTCCCAAGGCGATGGTATTAGGAGGTGGCGCCTTTGGGAGGTGATTAGGTCATGAGGGTAGTGTTCTAATGAATGCAGTTAATGCTCTAAAAGAGGGCTGAGAGAGCTCCCTGGCCCCTCCCACCATGTGAGGATACAAGAAGTCTGAAGGAAAAGAGCCCTCACCTGACCATGCTGGCTCTCAGACTTCTAGCCTCCAGAGCTGTGAGAAATAAAGTTCTATTGTTTAAAAGCTACCCAGTCTGTGATATTTTGTTACAGCAGCCTGAAGGAACGAAGACAAGGGCATTATATGAAAAGGCCCCTTGGCCCCCTTAGCTCTGACATTTTAGCATTCACGGGCCTCACACAGAGAACTCAAGAGTGACCTGTTAGAGACATTAAGGGTGATGGGACTTGAGGGCCAAATGAGCAGCAATGGGGAGACAGCAGTTCTCTAAGAACTAAGCTGTCAGAGTCCCAGTCCTGTACCAGTCCAATTTCATTGAATAAATATTTACTGATTTCCAATAAGTGTCAGCCTTGTGCTGGGCATGGTGTGGAGGGAGTTTACAAAACCAACGAAGGCAAGGCCTCATATCTTCGAGGACTTAGAGGACTCAGAGACACATGCTCAAGGCTCATTACCAAGGTCATGAATGCAAACGTGCAAATGTTAGCAAATGGGCAGGATGCCAAATGGTTGCAGAGGAGAACACAATGACAAAGGGAGTTAAGGGCGGCGTCACAGAAGAGTTGGGCTTTTAATTCAATCTTGAAGAATGAAAAAAAATGAAGGGCTAAAGATATTCTGAGGGAATAGTATGTATAAATGTATATCATGATGAAACCAAGGAGAATGGAGAAGAACGTAGCAGATCAGAGAAACGCTGTATGCGAAGCATGCATTGTGCATGTTATTAAAGCCATTTGAAATAGCTGCCTTGCAACTCATGACAACAAAGGTGAATCTGCTGGCACTGTAAATGTTGGTGCTACCAAAGGAATCTCTAAATATAAATTTCAGCAACTTAAACAATGAATGTATTCTGTTTTATTTGTGATTGTTTTAATTTATGATTATCATGCATAATTTGCTTTATCTAATCATGTTTTAAAACTAATAGATGAATTGCATATGATTATTCAGATTTTGTAGGCGTTCTTTTTTTTAATTGAAATAGACCTGACATAATAATACCCTATTAGTTTCCGATGTATGTAGGCCTTCTTTTTATTCCACTTTCTTAGGCTGGCATCTTACATGGTGCTGGCATTCTCTTCATCAGATGCAGAAATTCACAAACCAAAATACCAAGTTGGCAAGTTTTTCGGATAGTGCAAGCCACAGAGCAGCATTTCCTTCTTTTCCACCAGGCTGGTCTCTGAGACTCGTTATGCGTGCCTCTTCTTCAGCAAGCCTTCTCTCCTCGAATACCTCCCAGAGCCCAGCTACCTGTTAGTCCCAATTCTGCCAAACTATCCCTCTTTCCAGTACAATATATGAGTGCAAAGTGTTAAGGAGGAAGGAAATCAATATTTTAGATGCCTCAGTACTGTGAACTGAACTGCTACTAAAGAGAAGTCAATTATCTCTGGATATAAGTTGGGAAACAGGCATTTGGCCATGCTGCTGGTACAGACCTCAAAAAGAGATCTCCTGGGGAGAGGGCCCTAGCCCTTCCTCAAATACAAAGTAATTTACTAGCACGACAAAAGGAAGGACTAAGTAAATGCCGATAGTTCAGACACATAATTACTCTGATACTCTGTCTATATGATCCCACGATTTACAAGCAAACTCTCAATTGCAGGTTTGAATTAATCAACCCCAAGTCAATCTAAAGATGAACCCATTTTATATGAGGATTGTTCTCGACGCACAGACCAGCTGCATCATTCATTCATGCGTTCAACAAATATTTATGTGTTTATTCTATAAAAAACCAAAGATAGCTAGGGTGGGTGTTTCAATGAGCTTAGTCCAGTAAGAGAGAGAAGGATCTGCTTTGATAACTGCAATACAGGGCAGTATATATCACTGCCACTGGGATGATACAGGGGAATGACTAGTCATTCATTTAGGCTGGAGTGATGGTAAAGGCAGCAGACAGGAGGGAAGGGAAAGGCAAGTCCTAGAAACGAGAATTAGGACAATCTGATCAGACAGTCAAGTGTGTGTCAAGGAGGAGTGAGCACTATGGTGGGCGTAATCATTTCAGATCCTATTGTACAGAGCTCTGAATGCCAGGCTCTGATGTGTGAGGCCACAGAAGAGAAAAAAGAAGCAAAACCAAAGTGGAATTTTGGAACAATGTGGAGGATGGATTAGACAGGATGAGACTAGAACCCAGTGACCAGGTGGGAGGCTGAGGCAACAGAATAAGGGTTGAAATAGGAGTGGACAGAAATGGAAAAGACAAAGATGAAGGAGATATACTGGGGACCCCGTGGCTGTGGGGGACAAGGAAAGTGATTGGTAGAACAGTGGGACTTTAAAAAATGGGAGTGTTTAGTTAGCGCCCCCTACAACTTCCCCATGCCCACAGCCTCCAATGTCTCAAGGAGGAATTAGCTTGGGAAACAGACCAAAAGTTTGGTTGTAGACATATTAATTGTGAGATGCAAGTGGGGTATCCAGTTAAAAATATCCATAAAGCCGTAGGAAAAGTGGACTGGAAGGTGGAAAGTAGGAGACAAATTGGGCTGTATTTGATATTCATCAGTCATTATATAATGATATTTTTATAACTATATGTAATTAACATTTATATTTACTATAAGCTGACTGGCTACGAGACACTGTGCTAGGGACTGGAGATACAATGGTGAACAAGACAGACTCCCTGCCCTAAAGGAGTTTCTGGACTGAAAAAGGAAACAAACTAGTAACGATTATAATAAATGAGGATAAGTGTTACGATAAAAATGCAGGTGCTATGAAAACACATTGGAGGGGGGCTTACGCCAGAATTATGGAGTCAGGAAAGGAATGTGTGAGGAAAGAGAACAAGTAGCAGCAGACTAGCACCTTGAGTTGGGGGAATGGTGAGAGACTGAATATACAGGTGGACAATGACCAGACTATCTATAAAAAGAGAACTCTGATCTGGAGCACCCAGCCCAGGAAGCCGACCTACTGTCCACAGTCACCAGCCCCGGAAGCCAAACAATAATCCCTGTAGCAATTGGCCCCAAACAGCCAGGACTCAGCTAATAACTGCCAGTTTCCCTAATGTATGCCCCTGCTTCCAACTAAGGACCAACCAGAGAAAGCCGAACATGCACCCCTACCCAATCGCATAGGATATCCCACTTCTAGTTAGCCCCCCTGCAACTTCCCCATGCCCACAGCCTCCAGTCAGGGCACACTGGAAGCCTTCCCTTCTTTCCACTATACAGCTTTCCCTCTCCTGCTTGCCTCTGAGTCTCTGCCAAACGCAAGTGACAGTGGCTGACTCCTTTGTTACAGTAAGGTCTGAATGAAGAGCCATTCCTCGCTCACATTCGGGGGTCTTCATTGATTTCCACCACAGCACGTGACTGTGCAGGGCTGGAGTGCAGTGGATGTGTGTTGAGGTGGAGGGTCAGCAGAAGGGACGGGAGTTTGGGCTAAGGAGAGCAGGGAATCAGCAACCATATTAGGAATGACATTTTAAGCCAGGAGAAGCAGTATAAAGTTTATGCTGAGTGTAAAGTCGTCCATAAAGAGGCAAGAGCTGATTCTGAATCTTTAGTCCCATCTTTCCAGGACTAGTTTTCAGAGAGTGAGCAAAGGAATGGGTAGGCATGAGTCTACACTTACTGAAGCAAGGACCCAAAGTCACTCAGTCTCTGCCCACCGTAGAAGAAGTAAGGGGTCCATGGATGCCCTACTACCCTTAGGGGACTTTGCAAATTTAAAACACTGAGCAAGAGGTGATGCTTGAGCTGCCCTATCACACACACATAGACACAAATATGACACAACAAACCAAGTAAATAAACAAAACATGAGGAAGACAGGAGAGGATGGCTGAATTACGACTGTATCAGAGCAGGCTGTCAAATGGTTAAATAAAAACATGAATTCACTAAAACGCCTCCATTTTGAACAAAGCCTGCAACGAAATGGCAGATTTGAGGTTTTAGTCCCCTCCGATCAGGTTTAACTTCATGCAAACACACCTCGATTTGCCAAACTTCGTTAGAGTGAATTTAAAACACCAGAAAAGAAATGGAACCTTGAAGAAAGTGCTTCTTTTAATTATGCTATATTTTAACAGATACATTTACAATCTCATCACAAGTTTTCTTGAAAATATATTTACTAGAATTCATTATGAATATTATTTGTAATAATAAGTTACATTTGCATAGCTCTGTACCACTTTCAAGATACTTCCAAGCACATCTGATTTCCAAATTGTATGGGTGATGGAAAAGGGAGTGTGTGTGTGTGTGTGTGTGTATGTGTGTTGACAGGTGGACCCTTGGATCACTTGGTCCAAGACTCTCCCTTTACTCCTGGGGAAAATGTCTATTTCTACGTAGAAACAGACTGGACACAAAAGCACATCTCTTGACTCTCAGGCTGGCCCTCTATGCATTCTTAGTAACCCAATCCCATCTTACTGACCAGAAGACTGTGGCTAAGGGGGTGGGTGGTAGACTGTTACACTAATAGCCAGGAATCATGCCTGCTGAGAGACACAATCTTGTGCAGTCCCCTTACACATCAACTTTGGGCTTGAACATGTGACTTGCTTTAGCCAATGGAACATCAGCAAAGTAAGCAGAGGCTTGATAAGCACCTATACGTCGGGGCTCAGCATTCTGCCGCCACCTTGTGAGACAGGCCAACCCGGGCTAACCTCCTTGAGGAGGAAAGACCACGTGAAGAGAAAGAGATCCAGACGTTCCAGCTCCCCAACTGAGCCCAGTCGCCAGGTGACCCACCAACTAAACGTAGTCACATGAATGAGTCCAGGCTAAAATCAACAGAATGATCCAAACAACCCACAGAATCATGAGAAACAGAAAATCATCTTTGATTTACACTACCAAGTTCTGAGGTGGTCTGTTGGGCAGCGATAGATAACCGATGCACTAAGGAATAGGAAACTTGGCCATGGCAGTCATTCTCAGGTCCAAGAGCAGACCTCACACAAGAATGGAGAACTATTTGGTCAACTGAGCTGTCACTGACTTGGAAACCTGAGGTTTCAAGTTCTAGATCCCCTCAAAATCACTGCAGTTAGCTCATCCAGCTGCTCAACAATTTTTGATTCTCATTTTATGCAACATAAACGCCTCCTCTTAAGGCCAGTGGGTAAGGCTGGTGTTGCATGCCTGAGAGTGGAGGGAACCAGTCACCACTCTCTAGACCAACATTAGAGGCGAAGGCTGCTGAGACATCTCGGTACAGATGTGGTGAAGGATGACCAGAGAGACAAAGGCATCTGCCTTGGTCACACAGCTACTGGTATAAGGGACAGGAGGAGAACCCAGGTCTTCTCACTCCCAAGCCGGTATCTCTTAGGTGATACATGCTACTTCCTTACCAAGAGGGAGAAGCTCCAATCCCGAGGCTTAGAGATAATGATCACATGTCAGTTCTAGGCATGATGCTGCCATTTGGGACTACAGAGCGTTCCATCTTCCTCAAAGACCTTTGGGTGACCAACAGAGCCACAAGAGGTGTCTCCTAGAGACACACTCAGCTCGACTGAGGATGGCTTAATTTATTCATTCATTATTGACACCCACATATGTCCGAATGGGGTCTGAGATGGCAGGACCATAAATTGTAGATTATCTCATTTGGCTGAATACATAAAACTAGTTATTTATAGGACACTATTTTAAAATCTCTGTCTTTTGTTGTTCATTTGCTGGTGAAGTCTTCAAATTCACGTAAACTGTTTAGAAACAATATTAAAATTTTTGCAGCAGAAATCTGTTGGCTTGTATGTGAAGGCCACCGGGGACCAGCCCCCACTCCCTCCAAGGAACAAAGCGTTATATTAACATTTGTCGAATAAGGAGAACTGGGTCACCTACCATCACTAAGCTCTCCCACGAACTGATTAGTAGACAATTAAAAAGTGGTTTGGGAATGCAATTTGCAAATGGATGGTGCTACAGAAGCACACATTCCACTTTGGGAGAAAAAAAGAAAAAGAAAAACATATGCTACAAATAAATTTTAATCATCATAAATCATGCTTCAGTTTATTCAACTGTAATAATACTATTCGTTGGCTCATTATGAGGTTTCATACCACCTTGAAAACACTGATCACACGCCTGCATGACGTACAGCATGGATTGTTGGGTCTGACATGTAAACTAATTACATCCGATTTTAGCTCTGCCTCGAGCCTGTTGGGAAGGCAGATAGACATGGCATTTCACCGCAAAGCCTGGAATCCGCTTGCTTCGCTCAGTTGCTGAGCCAGCCTGAATGCTGTCAGAAAGAGAAACAATTGAGACCACAAGATGGAAAACAGCCAGTAGTAATTCTAAGGTGTGGTGACTGCTCTAATATTACAAATGCACACCTCAAAGAATTCTTCTGAAGCTAAAAGAAGAATATAAAAGTGATTAACAAGCCAGAGGGTTCTATCAGAGTGTGATGGTGGCTAATATTTGTTGGATGCTTTATGCAAAATGCCAGTCCCTTTCCATACATTATCTCATTTAATTTTCTCAGGAAGCCTACGAGGTAGATAATTTTATTGTCCGCATTTTATACATGAGGACACTGAGGCCAGAGAAGTTAAGAAACTTGCCCAAGGTCATAGAGTAGCATAGCAGGGATTGGCACCCAGCTGTTTTTCACTTGAGCCTGGGCCCTAAGCCACTACACTGAGATGGAGGTCAAGCCCAGTGGTCAGAAGCTCTAGGTTATAAACTCAGTTTGGCATCTGGGCTCTGAGGCCCCCTCTAAGGCCCTTTGTATGGGTGTGTGATTCAGTGATCTCTGCTTTGATTTCTGTGCTTCTCTGTGAGACAGACCAACATGGCAGGATGTACCCTATATACTCGAGATCAACAGTTCCGTGTGGCTCCAGGACCCCTGAGGGTCCCCAAGATTTTTTCCAGGGTCCACAAAATCAAAACTATTTTCACAATAATACTAAAAAACATTTCCTTCTTTCACTCTCATTCTTTCATGAGTGTAGGTGGAATTTTCCAGAAGTTGCACGCAGTGTGATGACATCATCACTGTGACAGCTAAGGGAACGTGGGCTTGTGTCTTAAAAATCTCAATTTTAATTTCTAATATGGTAAATGTCAACAGATATAACCCTGAAAAACAAAAGTCGATTGGGGTCCTCAATAATTTTTAGAGTTTAAAGAGGTCCTGAGTCCAAGAACGTCTGAGAACCGCCGCTGAAGGTCACGCCTATAAGAACAATGGAAATAAAACAGCCTAAAATCTCAAACCCTACAGAAGAGAACTTAAGAACAAAAAGACCTGTTTTGTTTTGCACAGCTGATTACTAACAAGCCATTTTTAACTCCTTGGGTTGAGCCGATCCAGCTGACTCACAGGCGCGGGAGGATGAGAGTGGGAAAGAAGGCTGCCTGACGAGGACCTTGTGGGCCGACCCTTCCCTAAATCCTTAACCACGGGTTGAGAGCTCACCACTCAGGCGCTGCTCATGTCAGGGGAGGAAATGCGTTGGTGGAAAACAGAGGTATAAACATACCTCAGTTAGCAACTGTCCTGACACATGCCTTCTTCACCACAGCTGGCTGTTCAGTGTGGCATCTCTTGAGCAAGTCACTTGGCTCTGTAGGCCAACTGCGGATGGAACCGGAGACTTCCACATAAACTGAATACAATGTGCCGGGATGGAAAGAGCTTGAAGAGGAGGGAAGACAATTAATATCCATCCAGCCCTTCTGCAAACCAGGGGCTTGGTACATGGTATCTCATTTATTCTACATAACAATCTTCTGGGATGCATAGGATTAAATCCATTTTGGAGATGAGGAAATGGAAGCTGAGTGGTTAAGTTAGTTATCCAGTATCAAACGCCCAGTGCTGAGTCCTAAGAATAAGGACTAAGGATTTGTCCACTACACTGAGGTCCCCAGACCTACCTGTGCATCAAAGTCATTCGAGTTTTAAAAATTTCACATTTCCCGGCCCCACCCCTAAGATTCTAAGTCAGTAGGTCTGGGTGGGGCTCTGGAATTCACAGAACCCTACGAATAGTCTGCTTCTAGCTTGGCTTTTAAATAGCTATCTGATTAGTTGGATAAGTCATTTCACATTTGAAAGCCTCTTCCACACCAGCACTTCTGGTTGGTTTTCTTTTCTCAAGGAAATAGTATTTTTATTATAGCATGAGCATAGCTCTTTTCCTGAAGCCAACTGGAGACTAAGCCAATAGAGAAGCTGATGCAGAATGCTCTTCCAAGCTCTAAGCAGTCACGCGTACACGTTTTTAGATTTTGATTCTGCATGTGGGTTTCCGCAACATCCTCTCCCCGCAATATGCAGGTACACGGTAAATACTTTTGAATTGAACTGAAATGTGATTGTATATAATCCTCATAACTCTGTAAAGTAGGCTCAATAATTCCCAATGTGATGGCTCACTGGTTTTCCACAGTAAATAGAACTGGGATATGAATCCTTTCTGATTGCCAAAATCTAGTCCAACAACCTGGGGGCATCGACCTGGGAAAGGCTGGACACTTCGGAGTCTGCTCAGAAAAACTGAGAATTGCGAGGCTCTGCTGGGAACGGGCAGCAGTGGCTCCTTGGTCTCTGGTAGTCACATATTCCCTTTGTTGTCTCTTTCCCCGCCTGTGATGGCATTAATAGCCACTCATATCCTCACACTACACAGGACAGGTAATGGCCGTGTCGATAGCTGCTATCACCTAGGAGTACTCAAGCCAGCCAGCGCCACTGCCTTCAAGATCCATCTGAAGTTGAAGAGAGGGAGAGCTGAGGCCTGGGTGGGACAGGGTCCGAGGACACCACAAGAGGTTAGGCCACAAGAGTCCCTGTGTTTCCTCTCTTAAATTATCAGAGAACCTGCAGAGAAAACCCCACTGCTTTATAGGAGAAAAAACACCCTGACGGCCAGGAACAGGGCAGGTGCTGAATTTAATGCACTTGTGCTGTATATGTGGACTTGCAAACAGAGCTAATTTAGAAGTGGCCAATATAGAAGCTGAATCATGAACTGTGGCAATTCATGACGCAAACTCAATTCGGGTTTAAAGGGTGAGTTGCCTTCTCAAGGAAAGTTAAGTAGCCGGAAACTTACAGAAAAGGGCCTGTCTCCACACTCAGAGAAAGGGATGGTAATGCAAGAATTTTACAGGCTCCAACTGAAATGCGGCCCCCTCAGTGACTGTCCATGACACTCTAAGCTAAAGCCAAGGGGCCCCCTTGGTAATTGGTGGCGTGGAGGAGATAAACTACATTTTCATATACAAGCCACTCTCAACTTTATCTCTGCAATCGAGTCATCTCACCTCATAAGAACAAGGTAATAACTCCAGTGAATGAAAAAATAGAAAAGAATAACATGCCAGATCTTTCATCAGTTAGAACACGCAGTTTGGCGAAGACTGGGAACCGGGTTACCTTTTGCACCCGCGACCCCAATTCAGCTAATGCCTTACACTTGCAGAGCATTGTCTAGCTTCCAGTCCTTTTCACACTTCTGATCTCCCTGCATCCTCAAACCGCACAACGTGAGCGAGGAGGGCTCGAGTTTGCAGATTAGAAAATTATTTTTTTAAAATGTTGTATGCGTGGCTGAAGCACCACCAAAACCCATCAAAGGGGGTTGGAAACTTCCAGTACAGTGTTCCTCAGACATTTTTTGCCTGTGTGACTTCTTTCCAGTGTTTTCTCAATCCTGAAATACTCGGTTTTTCTTTCTACAGGAACATAATATGCTGGGCCACCTCTCACTTTCTGCTAGTATTTCTTTATCCAGGTCTGGGTTCCTTTTTCACACACGATGTGCATACAATGGCTCAGATTTCCTTTCCCTGTCCCACCTGAGCCCTCACATATCCTATTTGCCCTTCTCTCCGACCTAAGGACACGTTTTTCTTCTGCTGCTCTCTGAGCACCCTTTTGGCTCACTTCTCTCATCTTTTATCAACTCCCCTAACTCCAGATTCCTCGGCTCCTGTCTTACCTCTTTACTTTCAAGTCATCAGAAACACGAAGCCCCGCTGTCATAACGCAGACATTTTTAAGGCCACTTTACAAACTGATTGAGCAGAAAGGAGGGCGCTTTGCTGACTGCTGATAATGCTTTAATAACATTTTCCTACCACAAGCGCTTGGGTGCTAAACTGGATTCCTGAAACCACACACCACACTTTGTGTGAATAAGTGTGAAAATAATATATTAGTGTTTCATTCAGCTAAGTGTCTCTGGCACTGACAACGATAGCCCTGAAACCAGGTTCCTTTTTATCGGGCACAATTATTTTTCTTTCCTATGAAATCTTGCTATTTTGCAATAAAGTATTTGTATCAGTAAATGTGTTTCTACACCAGTAAAATAATCCTTGTGGCACAGGGCTCTGGCGCTTTCCTTCAGGAAATGAGAATGTCTAAAGAAAACAAATATTAGCTCTACATTCAGAGGATTTTGTACATTGCATTTAGTGCCCAGTAAGGGACCTGATCTATAAAACATGCAAAGAAGATACAATATGAAGAGTTTATAGTTTAGATCAAAAACAAATGTTGTCATTTAGTCTCCTGGTGTACAGTAGGTACCCAATAAATCTTTGTGGAGAAAATATCAAGCTCTAACCCTAATCCATATTCTCTCACCACCATTGTGTCATACGATCTGGGAGTTAGTAAGGAAATTAAGGGTCACTTTATATAACCACTAGTCCACATCATTATGGCTAAATAATATTAAACTAAATAACTTAGAGGACTTTCTCCAGGTCGATGAATGTATAATAACAGATAAGAAAATGAGGGCAAAAGAAAACCTTGCCATTTTCCCCATGTAAAGTAGGCAGTGGGAGTCATGATGGCTAAATGGTCTCATTCCTACGTGCCTAGTAAATCGTGACCACAGACCATAGAGATTTCCTACCAATTCAAGGAGTTTAGACTGATTTCTTTTCCAGGTGTTTAAATGGACACCAGGAACTTCTCTGGCTTTTACCTCTCTAATATTCTCTCTGGAAAACTCATGGTTTAACCTGATTCTCATTACATTTTTTCTTATGGCCTCATAAATACTGATCAAGAACAATAATTGGAGGATTAACAATGAATGTTGGGGGTAAATGGAAGGTATAATTACAAGAACAGTTGTTGCGTGTTTCTTAAGCCAAAATCGACTCCCTTATATCTTTACAGACTTGATCCTACTTTTGGGGCAAAGTATTACTCATGGTAACTTTGCCACTCAAGTTGTAATAAAAGCATCATTTGAGTTGCAATGTGAAACATTCCAGCATTCTTGTTGCCAATGAAATACCTTCTTTTAAATGCTTGCTAAGGTCCTTGGTCTACACAAAGGCTCTTAATTTTGCTTAATTTGCTCTAAGTGGATTCTGTACCCAGCTGAAGAGGGAGGAAAAGAAAGAACTCAGTTTGCTGGTAGCTCTAATAGCTCCTGCTACATTAAGACACTGGATTTGAGGGCAAGCTTTGGGGGACTCTCTGCCTCATCTTCAAACTGAGCTGATGCTCGTCAACTTTTCTGGCTCTGATCAGCATATGGACAGAAAAGACAAGTACGTGGATCCCTGACGCTTGTGTCAGTCCTGGTTTCACCAAAGGGCACAAGCAATCGCTCTCATATAATCATACAAAACGGTAAATGATGTAATGCTTTTTTCCTGTTGCTTAGTTCTTGCAAAGATTTAGGAGTAAATCCTCAACCATCTAGATTCACGCCAAAAGGAACGAGCAAAGTTGGCAGAGAGGCAGACGTTCGTAACAGAGACCTTCTCCATAGTGATTTTGTTGTACATTTCTATTTTGATAATGCCCAAACCATCCCCAAATAAATAAGTGGCCAAAATAAGTCTGAGAAAGCGAAGTAGAAGAGACAATAATTTTTGATTTGTCTCACTGGCTCTGGCACGAATCCCCACCTGGTCTTCAGCCAGAAGCCCAGTGCTGTGGGAAAGAGCATGTAGGTACTGGATGCTTTGAGCCAGATGATAACCACAAGCAGTCACAAGGAGCAACACAAATCCCTCAGGCCACTGGCTGCTGACCTTGACACATTAAACCCTAATGACACATTCTTACTGAACATAAAATAGGCATGATAAGGCATGAGTGGAAATATGAGGGCAGGGTCTTCATCGCAGGCCACCTTCCCCACGTATAAACCTGTGGGGGCGGTAACGTCCAGCAGTCTGCTGTGGCTGTGTGACAGCATGGAAAAAGCATGCATAGAGTTTGGAAGCAAAGAATGGGAGCGTGCAGCCTGGGCTCATCCATTTACCAGTTGTGTGACCTTGGAAACTTTGGGCTTCAGTTTCCCGTAAAGCAGGGACTGGAGGAACTGCCTCACATGCTCACTAGGAGGAGCAGATGAGAGAATGTTCCTCCAAGTTCCTTCTTCACCTTCAACTGTGCTGACCAGTGCCGTCAGTGTTGGCCCCGGGGAAAGGTCACCAGCCACAGCTGAATCCCAACGGGTGCTCCAGCTCTAGAGC